>NC_081415.1:118333218-118545718 GCF_030272615.1 Cryptomeria japonica | reverse complement strand
TAGAATCATTCGTAGGAAACCAAAGTATCTAATTGACATTGATGAGAATATATTGAAGCCAATGCCCAATAAAATGAATGAACGAACTTGTAGGAGAATGGTTAAAAGAATATGGCAAAACTATTTTGAAAACTTAAATCAAACTGCAAGATGTCAATTAATTGTTCAAATGATTAAAAATTTGAATTTTAGAGAGACAATGAAAATTCTAGGCCTAAGATCATCTGAAAGTAACAATGAAAGAACTATTGTGAGAAATCTATTTGATGCATATCAAGCTATTGGTTCAAAATCACATACTAAAGATTCTAATGCTACTCGACATGTCATTACATCAACCATAATGAGCAAGAAAATAAAAAAAAGATCGTTTGATAAGCAAATCAAGTAAGTCATTAAATGTTAGTAGAACAACATTAAGTAAAGCATTAAAGAGGCGGGAAAAAATAGAGGAACCTAACAATAATTCTCTTTGGGCATTCTTGGGTAGACTACCACCCAAAGACAAGGTTGTTGTTGATGCACTAAAAACATTAATTAAATTTTTTTGGCATGACAACACAAGAGTTTTGCCCAACCAAAGAGATGTTTTTAGAAGGCGAATTGGGTTTACAAATTGTGAGCCACATTCCAAACACTATTTGGATATGACTCAAACTAAACTTTATGAAAGATTCCTTCAAAAGTTTCCTCAAATAAGAATTTCTCAAAGATTTTTTGAAATGGCAAAACCTTTTTATATTAAGATTAATCATGTACACACCACGTGTTGTTGTAGGATGCATATTGAATTTTCCATGCATTATGATATTTTTTGTCATATTTGTTCTACTTTACACACTAACGATGTTTTGCAGGAATGTAATATACAAGCACCTCCTAATTCAGTAAGAGAATTTATTTCAAGTGTGCTATGTAATAGACATGATGATTGCATTTATTATAAGATGCCTTGTTTGGAAGGTTCTTGTGCTATATGTGGTGGTTAGCAACGTTTACCAAGATGCGTACATTTGGAGAGCACACATGAAATTGGTACGAAACTAGTTTCTTTTGGAAAATACAAGATAGTTACATATGAAGTTAAAGATGGAAAATATTTGAAGAGATGTGAGCTAGTGAAAAATGATATATGTGTAACTCAATTTATGAAAATGTTTCAAGAGAAACTAGTTTATGAGTACATAATGCATACACATAGAGCTCGATGGTTAGATGAGCAATTCAAGTTATGTAAGGAAAGATTTCCTCTTGGCACCATTGTCTCTATCATTGTTTTCGCTGAAAATTATACACTACAACCTCAAAATGAAGTGCAATCCATGTATTATCACTCTACACAAGTTTCTATTTTTGTACACATAGCATTCATGCATGCAGATGATAGCAAAGAGGAGGATAGAAAGGTTTGAAGAGAGTATCACTTCTACATAAGTGATGATCATACTCATTCATTAGAGTTTGTACAAGGATTCTTTAAAGTTTTATATGATAGTTTAAGGGAAAGGAACATACGATACAATCGACACTTAATATGGTCAGATAATTGCACCGCACAATTCAAGAATGCAAGGATGTTTTATTGGTTGACAAGGATGCATATGAAAAGTGGTGTACAACATTTCTGGAATTTCACTGAGGCTGGACATGGTAAGGGAGAGCACGATGGTGCAGGAGTATGTGTGAAAAGAGCCCTAGCTAGGGAAGAATAAAAGTATGAAGGTGGTGCTGAGTTGATAGATGCAGAAACAATTGTGCGATGGTGTAAGTCTACGATGGGTCCAGGTAATCTAGGTATGCCAATGGTTCATAGATATTTTTGGTTGATTACTGAATCTAACATTGAAAACTATCTAGATTGTTGTGCAGTTGCAGGATCGAGTGACATGCACTCATTTATGAGTTCAAATTCAAGTCCACTCATAATTTATACGAGACAGATGGTATGTTTTTGCTCTTCATGCATGTATTGTTTGTGGGAAGAATGTGAATCACAAGAGTGAGTTGACAAATGGTCTTGTGGACTGTTGGTTCCCATTGATTCATATCAAATTCCCAAAGCACTACAATTGAGCCAGATTGAGACATCAATGGATTTTGACCGTGTATCCGACCTAGTAGATTCAACTGATTTTTTGAGTTAATTTTTTTGTAGGTATTCTTTTTGGTTCATTTTGTTGTACATCATACTTTATTTTTGGTATTAATTAACACTTTATAAAATGCAGGTCATGTGTATGCAGTTGTTGCAGAAGATAACAATGAAGAAGGAACAAATTACTATTTGTGTCATTGTGTTGAGCCAAAAAGAAAATTGACAACCACAATCATTGACAGAGAGGGTATTGAGTACCCAATAGGGTCTGTTGTCATGATAGGAACATGGCTTTAGAGATACCCTATCAAGAATTCTGATGTTTGGTTGTTTGAGGACTTTGAAACATACAGACATATTCTTCATTTCTCTAACCTTGTTGTTGCAACAAATATTCATTTGATCAAGTATCGTGGTAGACCTCATAACAAGATTTTATGAAAAGTTTGTGAATCTGACCACAAGGCAATACTTGACACAATACGGGCTAGAGCCGATCCTGAAGGCTCACTTGATTGATTCTATGATTCAGAGTAGAATGATTTTGAGAATTTTGTATAAATCATCGATGAATTGTTTTATATTCATTTTTTGTATATATAAATGCCCATGAGCTGATTTTTACATGTTTAGGGGCATAATTTTGTATATTTAAATGACAATGAGCTGATTTGTACATATGTACATGCCAAATTTTGTATATTAAAATGGCGATGAGCTGAATCGCACATATTGTAACACCAAATTTTGTATAAAAGCCCATGAGATGATTTGTATATTAAAATGGTGATGAGCTGAATCACACATATTGTAATGCCAAATTTTATATAAAATCCCATGAGATGATTTGTAAGACATTTTTTTGTATAATCAAATAGCCAAGAGCTGATTGGACCATATTTAGAGGCAATTTTTTGAATAATATGTGACAATGTTTGGTGACTATTTTGTGTGTCAATATTTTGTGACTATGTTTTGAGTATATGTGATGTGTCCCTGGTCAATCATGCACATTCTTTATTCTTGTATAATCATGAAGAATTATTTGAGTCATTATCGGGTCATAGGGGTCATAGATTGAGACTAGATACAATTTGAGCAAAAATTGTCATTGTTGTCAAAAAAGTTGTCAAAAAAGTTGCCAAGCAACTTCTACATTGCATCGGTAGGGTATGAATCTCGACATTCCGACGCTTTGGTATGCATGACAGGGGCATTCCTAGTGTAAACCTACCCACCCAGATGCGCTCGCGACATTGGTTTGTACACACGACAAACCGAATCAATTCTAGCCAATCTTACAACTTTTCATTGCATGCAACTGACGGTTTTTGTAGCAGGTGAAAAAATGCTACCAATTGAAAATGGCTCCGAGTTGTCAAAAAATGAGATAGGCCATTGTAGAGGATCCTCACATGACTCCATGGGTTAAAATGAATTGACCATATGTATCCTGGATTTGAAGAAACAGTCCATCAAATTTTGATAATTTTTTGGACTCATGGCACTTGAGAGATCGCACTGATATAGTATGACTCTCGACGTTCTGACTCTTTGGGATGCATGATAGGGGTATGCCTAACATAAAAATTCCCACACAGACATTCTCACAACATCAGTTTATGCACACGACGAACCGAATCAATTCTAGCCAATCTGACAACTTTGCATTGCATGCAACTGACGGTTTGTGCAGCAGGCGAAAAAATGCTACCAATTGAAAATGGTTCTGACTCGTCAAAAACTGAGACAAGCCATTGTAGAGGAGCCTCATGTGACCCCACGGGTTCAAACGGATCGACCATGTGTCCTGGATTTGAAGAAACAGTCCATCAAATTTTGACAATTTTTTGGACTTAGGGCACTTGAGAGATCGCCCCGGTACGGTATGACTCTCGACGTTCTGATGCTTTGGGATGCATGACAAGGGCATGCCTAGCATAAACCTTCCCATATGGATGTGCTCGCGACATCAGTTTGTGCACACAACGAACCAAATCAATTCTAGCCAATCTGGCAACTTTGCATTGCATGCAACTAACGGTTTTTGCAGCAGGCGAAAAAATTCTACCAATTGAAAATGGCTCTGACTCATCAAAAACCAAGATAAGCCATTGTAGAGGAGCCTCACGCGACCCCATGGGTTCAAACAGATTGAACATATGTGTCCTGGATTTGAAGAAATAGTCCGTCAAATTTTGACAATTTTTTGGACTCGGGGCACTAGAGAGATCGCACCGGTACGGTATGACTCTTGACGTTCCAACACTTTGGGATGCATGATAGGGGCATGCCTAGTGTAAACCTTCCCACTCAGACATGCTCGTGACGTCGGTTTGTGCACACGACGAACCAAATCAATTCTAGCCAATCTTGCAACTTTGCATTGCTTGCAACTGACGGTTTTTACAGCAGGCAAAAAAATGCTACCAATTGAAAATGGCTCTGACTCGTCAAAAACCGAGATAGGCCATTATAGAGGAGCCTCATGCGACCCCACGGGTTCAAACGGGTTGACCATATGTGTCCTGGATTTGAAGAAACGACCCGTCAAATTTTGATAATTTTTTGGACTCAGGGCACTTGAGAGATCACACCAGTATGGTATGACTCTCGATGTTTCGACGCTTTGGGATGCATGATAGGGGCATGCCTAGCATAAACCTGTTGGGAAAAATGGTGTCTCAACCTTGCATTTATGCGAGGTTACTATTTATAGTAAGTTTTTATTTGAGCACGAAATGGTGCGAAACTCTCCCTGAAGCTTCTGGTTGGCTAGATAAGCATTCCGGTAAAGTTTCGTCGCAAGGTCACAGCTAGTTTTGAAGATATTAAAGTTTTCATCTTGGAGGGGTGCAATAAAATGTTTAAACTTAATTTTGGGGACTTTAGAGGCTCTGAAACGCCCTGAAAAGTTGCCGTAACCGGCGAAGCGAGTTACGAGGTGATAGAGCACTTCACAAGCTTTCCGGCGCTTCAAACGGTTCGTCAATCGGACACCCGGTTCTCAAGTTATGGCCTCCGGAAGTTTGTACTCCTGAAATAGGAAAAATAATTTGTATCGAATACATAAATGAGCTGTAAAAGGGAGCGACACGTGTTGATGTGTGCTTTAACATGTCATAGAAAGGAGATAAGGTCGGCTACACCTTATTGGGTGGTTTTAGCCCATGGTTTTGTAATACCGTTTGACGGTTTCTTGTATTGTATCTCCTATTTATGAGGTGTGTGAGATAGAGGTTGTGTGTAAGAGTCTTATGGCTATTGAGTTGCCTCTGAATCTCTGATTAGTGCTACTCCTGCGAAGAGCTTGCTCTGCAAGTATTTTGTAATCTGTTTTTGATTGCTGAATAAAATATTGAGCTGCTTTTGGAGGGTGGGGTTTTTCTCCCGAAAGGGTTTTCCCCACGTAAATCATTGTGTTGTGGTATGAATGCTATTATATCTATTTCTGTTTTCTGTAAATGTTGTAATGATCTGAAAAAGTTTTGCATTACCCTCCTCTCAAGGTTAGTGTAGGAAGTTGTTTCCGCTACTTAACTTCCTTACAAAACCTTCCCACCCGGATGCACTCGCAATGCCAGTTTGTGCACATGATGAACACAATTTGACCATTGCGAGCATGAGGGTGCTCTTGCACCAAACACATATTGTTGTTTATATTCATATTGTCGATTTTTGTTGTTTATATTCATATTGTTGATTACATATGCGAATATTCATTTAAATTTATAAAAGGGCAGCCACCAAATACAATGAATAGACAATAATGAACTGAATACAAGGAGTTTTGTAGGGTTAATTCAACATTTTATAAATTTTATCAAATCATATTCCATGATTGACATGTTTTATATCATATGTTTTTGTCTGCCAAGTCAATACAAGTATTACAAAAATGTGGCATATGCCATGTCCAAATCGATATACAATAAAAATGTAGAATATATCTACATGTATTGGTCATTCTATGACCAAAACTAACATTATATGATCCTAAACTTGTGGTGGATCATCAAAATCAAGCCTCTTCGATGCAGTACATGGCTCTGTAGATGGCTGCAAAACCATAATTCAAAAGCCAAGTTAGAATTCTTTTGTAGAAAATAGTTCACAATTAACAACATAACTATGCATTTAAATTTAATTCCTTTGCAATTGAAATGTAGATTACCTCATCGGCTGATCTAGGAGCTAATGTCTTTGCTCTCCTCTCCTTATCACTCTTAGGAGTTTTCTTGAAGACATACTTAAATGGATCCATGTTATGGCTGTACCGCGAAGGGGTCTATTGTAGATTAAATGTACAATTAATACAATGTACTAACATAAATATATCAAAAACACTTAAAAGCTATAATATAGAGAACAATGACGTACCTGTGCCTGAGATGCTTCTCTAATGAATTGAGGATGGCTCACCATCGATGTAGAAACTGTCGCTATTACCTATACAAAAAATGTTCAAAGATTAAATACAATTAATATAATGATAAGTATTGAAGGTTAAAAAAAATTAATTTTACATATCAGACAAAAGTGTACCAGATCTTGAGATGCTTCTCCAGTGCACGGAGGAGGGTTTGTCATCGATGAAATAGGTACGGATATTTCCTGTATGAAAAAATTATAAGATTATAATATATCACAAGTTCACATGTACGTGTGCATATAATCATGAAATCAAAAAAATAAAGTAGAGATACATACTTCCGCCCTCTCTTGATCCACGGGTGAATCGGGTGCATTCAACAAATCCACATAGCTCAATGGCCATTGTACATGTAAAATAGACAAAAAACACTAATCAATCTATAAACCCCAACTAATACTTAATTTCAACATTTTCAAACAATTGTACAAATAAAAATGTGTTCAATTACCTTCTTCCCACGTTTTGGCGTCTTCGAGGAATTCTTTTTCTTAAGATGAGCCCTAGACGCGGAGGGGGTACCCTTAAAAAATAAAATTAACATGTGATATTAGTACAGATAATAAATTAAAAATAATTCTAAAAATCTAAAATGAAATGACTTGCATATTCCATCAAAACAATACATAAAAAGGGTTGTACAAAATATGATACCGTATAGCCTTGTAGGCCAAAATCGATCACTGAGAGCATGATGTCATCAATCTAGGACATTTTGTCCCCTGTCAACACCTACAAACCAACAATTGGACCAAGCATTAAAGATAGTATATCTTGTATTGTTTTGAATTCAAAGTGTACTATTCTATTTTAACATGTTACAAAATTTATACCTCAGCCATCGAAGTTGCAGCTATAGTAACTGGGGGAGGAGTATGGGATATCACTGCTGCATCTTGAAATGCATATTATTTGTCTCAATTTAAATCGATGTATAAATAAAAATTCATTTATGTAATTACAAATTTAAAGTGACTGATAAATAAAATGCTATGAATTCAAATCAACACACTTATGGCTCTCGCTCATGGGCAAACACCATGTCCATCAACTCATCTGTCATCGCGAAATCCTCAGTCGTGCAGGCCTGACATCTACTCCCACAAATTGTGCACATATGAGATGAGGATCCATTTGCACCAACTGCATCATCTATCCTCGAGCATATCCCTGAGCAACTGACAGACATATGTTGGATGGGCTCTTTGTCGCCACCTAATTGCTCATCATCCAATACAATAGGGTGTGCTAATGACGTCCCATGCTGGATGATGACATCAGTCAACATTGTGGCCACCTGAAGAGTCTCTAGCTCCATCGACTCTTTCATCTCTACTAGGACAACCTGATGCACCTTGGGTTTAGGTGCTAGGGGGCGGTGACTCTCCGTGGGTAATCGCCTACGGGCTCCAGGTCTATCTTGGGCAGAGCCACCACCTTTACCATGGAACTCTCTCATGTCAAAATAGTTTGGGCGCGCATTGAGCACAAACTCACAATATACTTTTCTCAAAAAATATAATGGCACCTCTTAATTATTACAAGGTGGATCATCAAAGACCATCCACCACCTCTGCCAAAAAAGATTCTTCATCTACACATTGGTACACCAATGTATGGGAAACCTCTTTGCATTAAGAGGTAATGACTGACTAGTTTTGGGATCAACGAAAAGGGCATATATTTGTTGTTTAGTAATATTTTTGTTTTTTACTCCATTGTATGATAGCCCATCGACATAGAATTAACGACACCTATCCCTAAAGCTTCCCCATTTGGTAATTTGTGTGGAAACAACTATGTTACCACTAGCTAATGTTTCTAGGCTAGTGGCAAGGGATTGTTGATGCTCAAGCTCATAAGTTTTCAATTTAACAATTAGTCTACTGATTTTAGATGTATTTTGTCCTAATTGATTAATTAATTGCTCCCGTGTTTCGGCTATGCGATCAAAAGGAGGAATTGGGGGTTGTTCTTGTGTGTTTTTAGGAGGTGCATTTAGTTGTTCTTGTGGGTTTTCAGGAGTTGCATTTGGTTGTTCTTGTTGAGGATTAGAAGAATCTGGTTTTTGAAACAAAAAATGAAAAAACCTAATCAAAATTAATGAAATTAAATTCAAAATGTAAAACAAATTCAACAAACGGGAAAGAAAGACAAAAATAAACAAAAACTAACCTTGATCCATAGCTTGGAGGAAAAATATAGCACCCCGTTCGCGGTTTAGGAGAGGAAATGGAAAAAAAATGAACTTAAAATATGCTATTCATGGGTAAATGAGACCCAGTTTTTTTAAAAAAACTTTTTTTAACAAGCACCGCGTATGCGGTTATATTTGGATTATTAGCGCGTATGCGCTCATTTTCCTATGAGCAACGCATACACGCTCATTTTCCTAGGCGTAGCACGTAGGCGCTACCTTCTCTAGGCTCAGGAAGAACAAACCTAAGCGCGTACGCAGGAATTTCAAATTTTAGAATCGCATACGCGCTGCTTGTTTTTCCATGTTTTTTTGGGCGGTGTCCACTTTTCTGACCACCACCTTTGTGCACATACCCACTGCACAATACTATAGTGAGATCATCATAGTCCAAGCGAGCCCACGAGATATCATAATGATATCACTCCAGTATTCTCCTGCATAGTAAACATATTGAAAATGACAGATTTCATACAACACGATAAAAAAAATGATCATACACATGACATAAAACAACATTTTACAATGAATGCGTAATACTTAACACTTATGAGTAACATTAATCACTAATGTGTTGCAATAGACACTTTTGCGTGATAGTTAGCATGAATGCGTGAAGATATAACCTAATGCGTAAAAACATAATCATTTGTGTTACATTTAAAGCCTATGCATAACACTTATGCTAATGCGGTATGTTTATGGCTAATGCAGTACATTAAAGACGAATGCGTAAATATCGATATGCGATTGCGTAATGCTAAAAAATTAGGGCTCTAATTTTTTTTGGAAATAATTGACAAAAACAGGCAAAAAATAAAACAAAAGTTTGGAAACATACCATGTCGCTCATCCCCGGTGGTCTCTACTAGGATTGTACTCGCTCAGATAAGTGCAATTGTGCCCTAAAGCCAACCATGATGATCAAACACTCGCAGGGAAGCACTAGACTCGCAATGATCTCCAAGAACTCAACACAATGCAAATGAGCAAATGAAAGGGAAAAATCACTATTTATAGCTCAAAATGAGGGTTTTTTCTCACTCCAACGGTCGTGGTCCCCCTGAACTTTAACGAACTTGTAGGCTACTAAAACAATCTTGAAATCGCATGCAAATTCACATGATTGCTCACTATAATAATATTGAAAATATGGTCTCAGTTTCACAATTTTTTGACCACTTTTTTCCGAGGGGGCATATTTACACCCTAGAAGCGTCCCCGGGGTGGAACTTTTTGTTTTTGTTTTTTTTGAAACAACATTGTTCCAACTTTGTCTCAAAGAGGGGCAAATGTAGACACCTAAAAATGTCTCATTAATCATGTACTAATTATTCGTCTAAATTGATTAAATAATTCTTTAATTATTTAATTAATCTTATTCTTCTAATCTCATATTTTTTCATCATCTTACTAATTATTCTATTTCAATTCTATCATCACTTAATCATTTAAACCATTTTCTAATATTAATTAAATAATTGTGATTATTAATCCTTCAATTAAAATAATCTTTATTATTCAAATAAATTCATTATTCTATTTCTATCTCTATTCAATTAATCATTTAATCATTTAACCCTTTTCTAAATATTAACTATTAAATTAATTATGATTTTAATCCTTTAATTTAAATAATCTTTATTATTTAATTAAATTCAATTTCTAAATAATTAAATAGTTTCTTTAAATTATTTAATTTACTAATTAATTCTTCAAATTCTAATTCCAAATCCGCAAATTCTAATTTCATTTAATTCTTCTAATTTAATTAATTCTCCAAATTCAAATTCAAATTCAAATTCATATTCTTCCAATTTCTTCCAAATTCAAATACATGTGCATGATTACAAAAATCAAATTGAAAATCAAAGTCAAGTTCTAAAATTATTCAAATATCAAATTGAATTTAAAACAAATTCATTATTTGAATTAAATCTCATGCAAAGATTAAATTAAAAATCAAACTCAAAGTGTAAGCACATGCTAAATTAATTAATTAAGTCAATTATCTTTTCAATCTCTATTTTTATCTTCCACTTTGCTTTTTTTCCAAAAAACATTCAATCAGTCATCTCAGTTAACTACTCCATCTATTTCAATTGATTAATTGCATCATTTCTTTAATTCTCTCCAATCATTCTTTTTCTATCTTCCAATTAGCTTTTTCTAAATAAAGCTTTCTTTGTCATCAATCAATTATCCTCTAATCATTCTTTTTCATCTTTCAATCAACTTTTTTCTCAATCAGTTAACTCAGTTAACTATTCAATCTATTATGTTCCACCTCCAAATCAGTAGTTCAACTATCAATCAACATGTGAGCTCACTCGAGTTCCACCTACTTAATCAATCTGTTCCACCTCTTAATCAATCTCACCCAAAAATTTATAAATTGAGCATTCAATCTCCATTTTCAACAATCACGAACTTTGAATCTTTGTGCCATTTGCAGGTTGCTAGCATGATATCTGAGAGCCATCATACCACAAAGAAGAGAAGAACAATGGAAGCTACATGCGATCAAGGAATAGAGAGTCTTTAATTAAATATTTTATATTCTTATTACTTGATTGTGTTATTTCATTGGTTTTGTTTAAAATTCTTTAATTAGATAGGGATTCATGATTTCCCTTTATTTCTAGTTGAATTAAGGATAAATTTATATACGACAAATAGTATATAATTAAGGACTATAAAACACAATTAGGTATACGTATCAATTTAACTGGATCCATAGTACATAAGAACCTAACCATTCCCTTAGTAAACCATGAGACCATTTTACTCTTGTAGATTCTTGTGCTATGTCATCCTAGTCAAGAGAATATTCTTGCACCAATGCTTATGGAAACATATATTAGGCTAACCAATTATCTCAATATAGTGAAAAGGTTTCTAAATGCAACAAGTGGTTTATAAGGACTAATTAGGGATACATCAAGAATTCAATTGCTCTATAGGTACTCTCATCCATTCATATACCAATCCAACCCTTCTAAGATATTCTTATTTCTGCATCCCTTATTGGTTTATAAGGACTAATTAAACATACATCAAGAATTCAAATGCTCTATAGGTACTCTCATCCATTCATATACCAATCCAACCCTTCTAAGATATTCTTATTTCTACATCCCTTAAGTTGTAAATAATCATCTTATTTTTTTATTTTTTTATGTATCTAACATATTTTGAGACATTAATGTTCTCTCCAATTACGATACTTGAAACTAGATAACAAACTTAAGAATATTTCATCTTATACCATCTCTACTGAAATAAATAAACAACAATTGATAAATTCCTATGCAATCTATTGATCGATCATCCAAAACCCAACTCAGTCATGACATATACATACCATATAGCCTCAAACAAGCCTTAACTATTAGAAGTTACCCCATCTTTTGGTTCATCAATTTTGTTCATCTTCTAGCTAAATAATATTGTTAATGAAAGTGTTTTCTAATGAAATAATTCAAATAAACTCCTAGAGTTTCATATGCATGTATAAAACAACGTTTAATTTAAATTGTCACTACAAATAGAAGAATAATCAAATCTAAATATTATTCTTAAAAACAAAACATACTCAAATAATATTTATAAATCTCAGTCTTTATATTAAGAATACTAATATATTTACCAATTTTATTACATACAATTATAGATACCATTAAGATTTCCTTAATAAATATGATGGCCATTATCATGTTTTATAAATTTCAAGCTTCAATAGTCAAAAGTATGTACTAACAAATAAAACTAATACAATTAAGATTTCCTTATTAAATACAATGACCATTACAATGTTTTATAAAATTCAATAGTACTCTACCGACACTCACTATTATTTTTCAACAAATAATGCACTCATTTATTCTCAACTCCTTGTGGGTCAATAATATAAAGCTACTTGATAAGATGAAGTGATGCTTGGCTTTCTAGTTTTTTGAAAGTTTATTTTTTAGTTAGTCTATAAAGTTATCATCTTTTAGTTTAGAAAGTTGTCAATTTTTTAAGTTGGCAATTTGTGTTGAAGTTATGATTTTTAGGTATTTAGAAGTTCTCTTTATTTTCTGCACAAATTTGGAAAATTACCAAAAGAAGGAAAATGACCATTTGTAAAAGTTGTCAAAAACTGCTAAAAAGGGGAATTTCAGATACTATAGATTGTAATTTCTTTGGGTTGTAGAGAGAGATTGGAGAAGAATAGCGAAGGAAAAACATGAGGGCTTCACTTAGTGCACTTGGGTTATATCACGTGCATTCATGGCATACTAAAGAATCCCCCTATTTTCAAAAAATATTGCCCTAATCTCCTTTTTTGTCACCCCCCCCCAATACACAACCTGAATTAAAAACCCCCTTATTTTCACAAAATATTATATTTTTTCATAGGCCAAATAAAAAATCCCCTTGTTTTCACTGATAGGCAATATATTGTACCATCATTTTTGGGATATTAAACCCCCCAATATGAACGCACATGATATGATATTGCCCAAACAGTGAAGCCCCTGTGAGGAAAAATTGATCCATTCTGGTTTCTCTTTGTGTTTTCATTAATGGTGTCATTTATGTTTCGAATTGGCTACATCATTTGGGATTAGAGCGGGAAGATGGTTGGGAGTGGAAGATGAAGAGGAAGTCTTACCTAGATCATAGAGATATGCAAAATCTATAGAGACAAGTAGCAGCGCTTGTAGACATTATAGCAAATCAAGGAATAAGGGAAAATAATTCTATTGAAGAAAAAAGACAAGGAGGTGTACATCAACATGCAAATTATGAAAGAGAAGAATTGTTAGAGTGTCTGACCTTTGAAGAAAGGATACTCAGAGCATTGGAAGGGCGAAATGAAAATGGTGTAATTAAAATTGTTTTTTTTTATTATGTAGGTAGTCTCAAACTAGAGGAGCTGGTGGATTGGTTAAATAGTAAGCATAAATTCTTTGAGTGGAAGTCTATGATAGAGGAAAAGAAGGTTAAATTTGTATTCACCAAGTTGAAGGGTCATGCAATGATTTGGTGGAATCATTCACAAAAGGAACGAACTAGGAAAGGAAAAGATAAGATAAGATCAAGACCTGGAACAAGATGGAGAAGAAGTTGAGAGAAAAATTCTTACCCATAGATTATGCACCAACCCTTTTTTGGAGGTCTCAAAATTTAAAAATAGAATTTATCTACTATACAAAATTATATAGTGTAAAGCGGAAAATCGCGATTGAACCCTAGTTGTTCTCCCCTCTTCCAACTCCGAGGAGAGAGAAGGGAGGTTCGCTAGGATTCGATGGTTTTCACTTAGGGGAGAGACTTTACATTCAAAAGAGGGGTTGAAACCCACAAGATCCAATCCCACACAATGCAAGATTGGATGCTAAGTGTGTTTCAAGGGTCAAGACAGCAAGGCTACCCTCTTTTGTAAAGAATATTGATAAAGGAATTAAGCTAAGCATGCATAGAAAGTGACAAAGATTCGCTTATAAACTGAGTTAGGGATATAGTATGAAGCTGCGGACCTGGAATTAGCAGTAAAATGTCGATACGGCGCTGTCCTGCAAATTTGAGCAAAAGTTGTCGGGACGATGGCGCCCGGCGCCACGGTCCTCCGAAAAATTCGCGAAATGAAGGGGGATCTGTTCGTCTCTGCACAAGGATTCCAGATCTTCAATTTCAGCTGCGTACCTGCAACCTACACACAGAAAAGCGAAGACGATTGGGGGGTTAGGGATTAGGGGTTTGCCTTTAGGTCAAACCCCGGTTTTGGAATTAACCAAGAAATGAGCAAGAGCTGTAAATGTAAATGACTGTAAAACAAGTACTAATACCTTGTTCTAAGGATGTTTGTATCCTTATGTGCGAAGGTTTAGATGTTGTATGTTGTATGTTGTATGTAGCATGTAGTATGTGATCTCCTCTTCAATGGTTGAATCCTTGTCTTGAATGCAACACTTAGCCTTGAATGGAGACTTGAAATGATCAATTGCTTGAAGGAATGCTTGAATGCTTGAATGCTCGAGTATAATTTCCACGCCTTTTCCATCATGTATATGTTATCCCAAATGAGAGAGAAAAATGTAGTTTATATACTTGTCATTTAGGGCTGATAGACTGATTTTCCCGACCTTAGGCCGACCAGGAAAGTTAATTTCCAATTTGCAAACAAAAAGACCTGAGACCCCTTAGGAGACCGGGCCCAAAATAGGACCCAGGGACCAGGGCACTGGGCGCCCTGGTCCTGGAGGACCAGGGTGCTGGGCGCTCTGGTCCCACCTCTCGGGACAGCAAGGTGCAAGGAGGTTCAGGCCAGGGTGCTTGAAAAATGCAGTTTTCAGTGTCGTGAGCAAGTTTCGGGGTCTCCATTCAGGTTGCGTGTTGCGTCACCATCGTGAAGACCGAAATGCAGTCAAAATTGCAAGTGTCGCAATTTTAGGATGCTACATTTAGCCCCCACTTTAGCGGGAGTATGTATGCTCATACTTCCGGTAAAGTACAAGGAAACAATATTGAAAGACTTTCACCACGTCAAGGAGGCAAGACACACCAAGCCCCCAGTGGACTAAGGATCTTACGACTTCGATTGACAAAGTAAAAGGGAAGATCACAAGGAAGAACCATGACTGTCAGTAGTAAGGTTCCCTCACTATGAGTCATGCAAGAAAGATATCAAAAATTTTCAAGGCAAGGTTAAATTTGCCAAGAAATTTTCAAGTATCTTGAAAAGATATGAACGGGATGTATGCCCCCCTACGTTAAAGCGATCGCACACGCCTCACCGGGGGTGATTGTTTTAACGTAGTGATACATATAAGAATGAGAAAGGAAAGGAGCACGTTATCGCAAGGATTTAGCCCCCAAGTGTGAGATAAACCCAAGGATAATAGACACAAAACACAAAGCACGAGGTGACTTCGCTTTCCTCGGGGTCAGTATGCTGTATGATAATTGATGTATATATATCATATGTATGTATGCATAATTGTTCTTCATTCCCCAATCAAGGAAGGTCACCTAGAAGAAGGGAACACATGTGTCTTTTGAGTCAACATGAGAGAGATCGAGAGATCTCAATACTTTGCATCGTCCTCAAGTAGACAACACTAAGGACAACAAATAGAAGAATGAGAATAACATATAGAAGAAGTAACAAAAGAGAGGAGGAGAGAATCTGCTATGCTAATGAAACTAGTCTAGTACGTCATCTACCCCCCGATCTTGCTGATCAATGTTTTGAGAAGGCAGGGAACACGCTAGAGGAGGAACATCCAACGCAGCAGATGGAGCTATCACAAGATCCAAACACGGGCTATGTTCATGTTCCGAGCCACATTGTTCTTGTCTAGGAGCTAGGATAAGTGCTTTAGAAAATTCATTAGATAAATGGTTATCAACATCAACAAGTTCATATTCACTATCAGAAGCAAGAGGAGTAACATTTTCATCATGAATAACATTTTCATCCATATCATCATCAAGATTTATAAAAATAGGATCTTTAACTCGCACCGGATCAAGACCATCATGCATCTTATGTTTAGGAGATTTAGGCTCAATGTCCAGCTGAGGAGAAAATGGAATAATGCTTGTTGAAAGTGTTTTTGGAGATTGCAAAGTTTGAGCTCTAAGACGACGCTTTCGCCGGCGTTCACGTGCAGAATGATTTCGTCTAGTCTTAGTAGGAAGTGGAGAAGATTGAGGAGGAGGAATGTTCTCATCCTTAGCACTTGGGTGTTTAGGTTGTGGTCTCTTAGGCTGGACAATAGGAGAAGAATAAGGTCTCTTCTCTCTATAAAAAGAAGGAGGAGGAACTGCTCCATATAAAGGAGGAATTTTTGGTTTAGGGAGAAGACCAAGTCCATCATGACGAGGAGGTATAGGTCCACTCTTAGGAAGTTTATTAGGCATAGACATAGTCACATCCATAGGGATGGGTTGGGAATCTTCTTGAGGAAAGACATTAGTTTTATCTTTCAAAGGAAGAACTTCCTTCTCAAGAATGATAGGAATGTCAAGTTTAGGTGTTCTAGGTTCACTTAGAGATAGGATCATATCTGTTTTCCACTTTTGATAAGATTTGAAAAGATGATCACTTCGCAGAGGAAGAGATTGGAATTGTTTAGGCCAAAAGTAATCAATAGGAACGCTAGAAGTTCTTTCAGCTGGTTTAAAGAGACTATGAGTGATAGTAACAACTTCACCATTATGGGGAAATTTCAAACACTTATGAATAGGAGAAGCAATAGCTTTCATGGAAGATAGCCAAGGATAGTCAAGTTTCACACGAAATTGTTCGGAAGATGGAATAATAGCAAAGTTCACATCAAGGGATTTGTTATGGACCTCAATAGGCAATGTAATAGAACCAATTGCAGGAGAAGAAAATGCATCAAATAATTTCACAATCACATCTGTTTTGTCATATATCACTTGATTCAATTGCAAAGTAAAAAGGAATTCTTCAGTAATAACATTAATCATGCACGAAGGATCAATAAGCACTCCACGGCAAGGTGTATTCTTGACTTTTGCAACTATGTATAAAGGACCATCAGGTGCCCTAATGGTTTCACTGGAATCAAATGTGATGGAAGATTCTTTAGGGATTTCTTGCTGCTCTACAAAGTTAATCACATTCGGAGTCATAGACACAAGACCATCAGATGAGAGAGAGGAATCATTAGCCTCAATTGCATTAGAGGTATGAGAAGGCAATGGATCAGTGAAAATCTGAAGATTTTGGTTAGGAGGAGCTACAGATGTGTTGCCTTTATCATTCACTCCAGAAACAGAGATAGTATTGTTATCAATCAAATCTTGAATTTTACCCTTTAAAGAAAAACATTTTTCAGTATCATGCCCAGGCTGACGATGAAATTGACAAAAAGCTTTGTTATCAAAATAAGGTGAATTAATCTTTGCAGGATCAATTTGCCTTATAGGAGGAAGAGTAAGCACATTTTGTTCCAATAACTTATTCATAATACTATGCAATGATTCATTCAAAGGAGTATACTTTCTTTCTTTCTTGAAAAATTTAGAAATAGGAGGCACACCTGATGCTGCATTCAAATTGTTGTTGATGATGTTTTCATTGAATTTGATGGAATCTCTCTTCCGTTTAAACTTCCCAAATGGTTGTTGACTGCTATCACCCTTATCACTCAGAGCCATAGGATGTGATTGTTCCATTTGACTCACAGTCAGTTGATAATTGTGAAGAGTGGCACACAACTGTTGGAAAGAAGTAAACTCAGAAAACAGAAGTTTGTCTCGAATATCTTTTTGTAAATTGGAAATAAAGATTCTTTGAATATCATTGTCAGGCACTGGAAAAGAAATTTGAGCATACAAATGCTTATATCTACCAATGAAATCAGTCACTTTCTCTTTAACACCTTGTTTACAATGCATTAAATCAATCAAAGTAACTTTAGGACTTATATTGTTTTGAAATTGTTGAATGAAAGCATTTGCAAGTTGTTCGAAAGAAGTAATAGAATAAGAAGGCAACGAGCAATACCATTGTAGGGCTTTGTCTCTTAATGTTCTAGTATACAATTTTGCAAGCAAACTTTGGTCATAAGCAAAATCAGTACATATTGTTTGAAAGGTCTTAACATGTGTTAGAGGATCACCCTTACCATTATAAAGCTCCAAATGCGGAATTTCAACATGTTTAGGGGGAATAGCTCGGACAATGTCAAGAGAAAGTGGGCTTGCAATGTCAAATGTGGGCACACTAAACTTAGATTGATTCATAGAGGCAATTTGTTGCTGTAAAGAGGAGACAGTTTGTGCAAGATTGTTAATGGTTGCTTCAGTCGAAGAATTCATATTGGATGTGTTAGATTGAGATGGAGGTGTTATGTTATTGAAAGAAGGTAAAGAGTAAGGTGGTGGGACTCTATGATAATTAGTCATAGGAGATGATTGGACAGGAGGAACACTACAAGGAGGAATGGAATGGTTAAACAAATTGCCCCCTTACGTCATGTTCATTTGTGGAGATATAATAGGCGCACTCATTGAAGGAATGAATGAAGAAGTCGGATTGAATGAAGGAAGAGGGTTAACTGAAGAAGAAGGGTTGCCCCCATGACTGGTGATCACAGGAGGAATGTCTTGTGTAGAAGTAGCCATTATGTTAGATGTAAAAGTAGGTATGCTAGCAATAGAAGTCATCAAAGGAATAGAATGATTGACTTGAGTAGGAGGTTGTGTATAACCTAATGTTTCGGCACAACTTTTCATAGGCATCACATTCGAATCCACAATGTGTGCAATACCACGCAAAATATCAATTCCATTCTTATCACTTTGAAGCATATATTTTAGACCCTCAATTAAAGGAAGAGCTTGACTATCAGGGTATTCTTGAGACATCCACTGTCGAAAATCGTCAAATTGGTTATCCAATTTTGAAAGTTGTTCTACAGAAACCTCATGGAGAGCTTCTTCATCATTAGGAGGATTAGAGGAATTACCCATGTCCTCATTAAAAAGGCTATTCAAATTAGGTTCCATCTCCTCAGTAATTAAACCTTGGAAAGACTTAATTCTACGGCTTCGCCTAACGAGAATAGTGTAAGTAGGGCTTATTGTTGTAAAACTCATGCACTAGAGAGAGAGAGAAAGTTTTGAATTTTAGAGGTAGCAATTTTCAGTAAGATCAACCAATCTTCTGGATTTAAGCTATTAAATGCAATCACGACAGTCTCCCGAAATTTCGGAAAAAATGTCCGGGACCGTGGCGCTCGGAGTGCAACACGGTCCTTGCAACTTTTTTCGAAATTTGCAGGGATGAAAGGTATGATGATTTTAGAGCTAATCTGAAAAAATTGAGTGATTTTACGATCTGTAGATAGGCCAAATTAAAGTTGCAATCTCGAAATTGAACCCTACCAAGATTGTCGAAAAATGCAAAATTTGAATTTTGAAAAAGAGAGGGAAACTAAAATTTTGAATGTTATGATTTTAGAGGGAATGCCAAAAGCAATGCAAGTTTTGAAATTCAAGAATTGACTCAATTTCACGCAAAATTCAATTTTGAAAGCGGAAATTAAAGTTGTTGTAATTAAGCACTTAATTTCAAAGATCACAAATTGCAAGAATTTAAATAAAGCACTGAAATTTTGAATGAATGCAAACACACTTTTCAGATTTAGGACAGTAAGAACACAATTTTGACACAAAATTTCAATTTCAATGATTTTTGAATGTTTAAAAGCCTTAATCCAAGCAATCACAAGACCAACTTTGACTGTAATTTTGAAGGTGTTATAATTGATAAAATCAGCCAAAATTCTGAATTTTAGCAGAAAAACACAGTAAGATCTCGCTCCCGAAATTTCGGAAAAAATGTCGGGGACGATGGCGCTCGGCGCCACGGTCCTCGCAACTTTTTTCCAAATTTTCAGGGATGAAAGATGTTGTGATTTTATTGCGGAATCCAAAGTTACAGCTGATTTGGAGATGTTTTGATCAGTGAAATTGTCGGACAAAGGTTGAATCAAGAGGGTTTCAAAAATTAGGGTTTTGACACTTAACCACTTAATTTTTAGAATTAAAGCACAAATATGAATTGATAATTTGTAATAGAAGGACAGATCTGAAACAGGCATTAACATTTAGACATTTCGCAAGTTCAATTACTAAAAAGAAAAATTTAGGGTTTTTATGCAATCACCTCTAAAATTTTGCAAAAGATCAAACATGGAAATGTAATCAATTTTTTCAGATCTAAGCATGAAAAATCAGAAAGGATGTTCACGTCGGGTTCACCAAAATGTAAAGCGGAAATTCGTGATCGAACCCTAGTTGTTCTCCCCTCTTCCAACTTTGAGGAGAGAGAAGGGAGGTTCACTAGGATTCGATGGTTTTCACTTAGGGGAGAGACTTTACATTCAAAAGAGGGGTTGAAACCCACAAGATCCAATCCCACATAATGCAAGATTGGATGCTAAGTGTGTTTCAAGGGTCAAGATAGCAAGGCTACCCTCTTTTGTAAAGAATATTGATAAAGGAATTAAGCTAAGCATGCATAGAAAGTGACAAAGATTCGCTTATAAACTGAGTTAGGGATATAGTATGAAGCTGCGGACCTGGAATTAGCAGTTAAATGTCGATACGGCGCTGTCCTGCAAATTTGAGCAAAAGTTGTTGGGACGATGGCGCCCGGTGCCACAGTCCTCCGAAAAATCCGTGAAACGAAGGGGGATCTGTTCATCTCTGCACAAGGATTCCAGATCTTCAATTTCAGCCGTGTACCTGCAACCTACACACAGAAAAGCGAAGACGATTGGGGGGTTAGGGATTAGGGGTTTGCCTTTAGGTCAAACCCCGGTTTTGGAATTAACCAAGAAATGAGCAAGAGCTGTAAATGTAAATGACTGTAAAACAAGTACTAATACCTTGTTCTAAGGATGTTTGTATCCTTATGTGTGAAGGTTTAGATGTTGTATGTTGTATGTTGTATGTAGCATGTAGTATGTGATCTCCTCTTCAATGGTTGAATCCTTGTCTTGAATGCAACACTTAGCCTTGAATGGAGACTTGAAATGATCAATTGCTTGAAGGAATGCTTGAATGCTTGAATGCTCGAGTATAATTTCCACGCCTTTTCCATCATGTATATGTTATCCCAAATGAGAGAGAAAAATGTAGTTTATATACTTGTCATTTAGTGCTGATAGACTGATTTTCCCGACCTTAGGCCGACCAGGAAAGTTAATTTCCAATTTGCAAACAAAAAGACCCGAGACCCCTTAGGAGACCGGGCCCAAAATAGGACCCAGGGACCAGGGCGTTGGGCACCCTGGTCCTGGAGGACCAGGGCGCTGGGTGCTCTAGTCCCAACTCCCGGGACAGCAGGGTGCAAGGAGGTTCAGGCCAGGGTGCTTGAAAAATGCAATTTTCAGTGTCGTGAGCAAGTTTCGGGGTCTCCATTCAGGTTGTGTGTTGCGTCGCCATCGTGAAGACCGAAATGCAGTCGAAATTGCAAGTGTCACAATTTTAGGACGCTACATATAGATGAGATTTACAAGTTGTCCATTCATGTGGAACATCAAGAAACTGATGAGCATATGGCTGCTAGGTATGTAAATAGCCTTAAAATTTCTATTCAAGATGAGCTAAGAATGCATCGATTTAGCAGTATGGAAGAGGCCTACTAGTTGGCTCTGAAGGTAAAGGAAAAACAAAGTAGATAATATTTTCAAAGGAAGAGAGGAGGAAAAAGAGGTGCAAAATATTCATTGTAGGGTCATTTAAATTGCAATCAAGGAGAGTCATCTCAAGGAGGAGAAAACTTAGCTGATACCAACATGAAATGAAAACTAAACAATGAGGAAGAGGGTGTTAAAGGGGTAGAGGTTATAATGGTGGTAGAGGATGGGAAAATCCATAGAAGCCTTTTTTTTTCTTTAATTGCAAAGAAGAAGGCTACAAAGCATTTGAATGTTCAAATTATAGAATGAGAGAAAGAACTCAAAGAGGATCACCCATGTTGAACTTGGCTCAAGCTAAGAATGCAGAAGAAGGAATTGTATATCAAGTTTCAGTAGATGTAGGAGAAAACCTCGTGATGAGAAGAACCATGTTAATTCCAGAGAGGGAGAAAGTACAAACTAAAATTTCTGATGACACTTGGCTTTGAACCAAAATCTTTTGAACTAGATGCACTTCAGGAGGAAAGGTATGCCAAGTAATTGTTGATGGAGGCAGTTGTGAGAATATGGTTTCTAGAGAAATGGTAGATAAAGTAAACTTGCAACATGTGAAAAACATCCCCAACCCTATCGTAGTGCATGGTTCAAAAAAGGAAATGAAGTCATTGTTGATAAGAGATGTTTAATTGAATTTTGCAAAGGAAAGATTTATAAGGACGAAGTATGGTGTCATGTGATTCCCATGAATTCATGCCATATATTGTTGGGGAGGTCATGACAGTATGATAGAAAAGTTATTCATGATGGTGAGAAAAATACATACACCTTTTGGAAGGATGGATCTAAAGTTATTTTTTTGCCTCTTAAGGATAAAGGAAAAGGTGAGACTATGTTATCTAATAAGGAAATTGTCAAAGAAATGAAGGTAACAAGTTTCTATTATGCCTTTGATGATGCAGAGAGAAGAAGGTGAAGAAATACCAGAAGCAGTCCCTTTGGAGGATGTTCAAGGTTTGAAATATCATAGTGTAGCTAGAAATAAAGATGAGGATGTTGCAGTAGCAACAAAAGAGGAGGTAAACTTTTTTTTTTTAAATTTTATTATAGATGAAATGCATGTGGAAGAAGAGACAAAAGGAAAAAATATGGAAAAGATGGTAATTTACATTCTGCAAGGTCAACACAATAGATATTTGGTATAGTGGGGAGGATTATCACCAGCAGATAACACCTGGATTACAAAGTGGGAGTTGAAGAAGTTGGATCAAGACAAGTGGAAATAGTTTGAGGACAACAAATTGCAAAAGTTGTGTTCTTTTCAACCAAAGGAGAATGATGCAGGGGCTTGGCTTTCTAGTTTTTAGAAAGTTTATTTTTTAGTTAGTTTAGGTGTCATTCTTTAGTTTAGAAAGTTGTCAATTTTTTTTAGAAAGTTGGAAATTTATGTTGAAGTTATGATTTTTAGGTATTTAGAATTTCTCTTTATTTTTTGGACAAGTTTGGAAAATTACCAAAAGAAGAAAAATGATTTTTTTTTTAAAGTTGTCAAAACTTGCTAAAAAGGATAATTTTGGATTACTATAGATTGTAATTTCTTTAGGTTTATCACTACACAATAGAGGTGTTTAAGAGGTTAATTTAAGAAAAAATATTAGTTTTGTCTCAAACACATGTTTTATGTTTAAATTATATTTTTTATTTTTTAATTGTCTTAAATTAAGACAATAGAAAAAATACTTTTCCTAAAATAAAAATTTTCTTTTCCATCATGCATATTCAATATCATGGACCTGGTTGTTCCCGCTCAACTCACCATCTACCAGAAATGGAAGCAGGGCACCTTGTATGGGCAAGAGCTTATTGGTTGTCACATCCATGCTAGTTTTGGATCGAGTGGCAATGATAGATCACAAAAGAAGAAGGAGTTTCATTAGTAGAAGAGACTTAGTACCAGGGTTCATCAAGGGGAGTAAAGCTTATTCTAGGTTGGGAACTAGTATCACGACAACTAGGGCAGAGGGAGAAACATCAGTGCAAATGGTTCTGAATCATTCAATGTATCAACATTGGAATTGACATACCCATCACTACTCCAAGCAACCTTCAATGACCTGTGCTGGAAACTATCCCCCAACGTCATAGGCATCTGATCAAATGCATTCAATCAATCATTCATCCTTGGCAATGGAAAAACTTGGATGAAGTTATCAATAGCTACAGGAAGGGTTATCATGAGTATGGCTGAAAGTCAGTTGATGAATCTTATATTGCACAGTTTTTCTGCCCTAGCCGTCTTCTTCAACCTATTTGCACTACGATTCAAAATTCTAAACAATGAGTTGCGAACCATTCAAATAGCTTGGAGGGAAATCTAGGTCTATACTGCAAGCAGGTAATAAATTTTCCTTTCTTAGTACCCTATAGATCTCTTTTGTTTTGTTTGTACAGTGGGTATCATATGTTAATTTTTTTTTAACACTTGCTCAATTTTTTTTTTGAATAAAAGGGGTAAAAACTTTATTGAAACACATACACAAAAATTACAAGGAGGTCCAAAGCCCTAAGGCCCAAAAAAAGAGCCTCAGAATCAGACCAAGATCAACCAACATCATTACTATCCATGTCCTTATAAAAAATCTTCTGCAAGACCTCATAGTAATCCGGGGAAAGATGCTCCCAACCTTCAATTTTCCAATCACTGTCATGTTCCGAAGCCCAATTAGCCAAACAATCAGCTGCTCTATTTCATTCGTGAAGGATGTGGATGAAAGAAACCTGCTCCATTAAAGAACTAATTTGAAGAATATGATGAACAATCCCTGCCAGCTGCCAATGAATCCCACTCACCTTCTTCTCAGTCAACAAATTAACAATAATTTGTGAATCTGATTCACAGATAACCTTCCTCATACCCAACTCCCAAGTTCACTCCAGGGCATAGAGAATAGCAAGTCCCTCCATAAAATTATTAGATTGCCTCCCTTTATGCATCAAAAAGAAGAAAACCACCTCCCTCAAACAATTCCTACCAACACCACCAACCCTTGCAGGGCCTAGGTTACCCCTGGAGGAGCCATCAGTGTTAATCTTGATAAACTCATCCTGGGGGGGTCTCCACTTTCCCACCCTTTGGACCTTCTTCATATCACTCCCACCTCTTCTGACACAAGCGAAGGCGGGAGACAACTCCTGCCAGCCAAACCTTCTCACAATATCCACCTCATCTCTATCCAAAGGAAAATTCACCTTGCATTTAGCTTCCACCATCTCCCGAATCATAACCATGATTCTATTCCACACTTGTTGCACTAACAGTCTAGCCTCACGAAAGAATCTTCTGTTCCTCTCAAGCCAAATCTGCTAGAGAATGAAAATGGGCCCAATATACCAGACCGTGTGGAGGAAGGGGGACAAGATAGGAGGTTTGCCAAAACTGCTCCAAAACTCCACCAGAGAATCTGCGTGAACACAAGGACACTTCCACACCCCCCACCAGTAATGCCAAATAAGCATAGAGAAGGGGCATCTGAAGAATAGATGTGAGGAGTTTGTTGGCATATGCACACTCCAATGAGACATTGTATGTGATTGAAGGTTTTGTCATTGATGGCAACCTTGCAATCCTATGGCACCGGAAAAGGTATTATACCGGTATCAGCAGATCACACTCCACACCGGCACTCAAGACACCGACACCAACATAGAGGCCGACAAGATTTTGTTATATTATATTTTGTTTATTATTGAAAAACTTTGTAAGATGACTTGGCAAATTGTAAAATGACTATTATATATAAAAGAGATCATTGTAGACGTTTGAAAAAAAAAGAGATGTAAGCATTAAGGAAAAATATTAGGCAGACCTATTATGCGAAATATAGGTTAAGGGGTTTATGTAAGTAGCAAAGCAACAATCGGTACTGGATCAGGCATTGAAGATTCTATTGTAAAGCAGTACAAGATATTGGATTTGTATAATCCTCATTGTAAGTCAGTGAGACTTCCCATTGAGGAGTGAGCTCTAGGTAGTTGGCCTTCCTGTGTGTGTAGGCCCCTATTGTAAGTAATATTCTCTTATTGGCCAGTGAGTGAATATTGTGGGTCACAAATCCCACCGAGGTTTTTCCCACACCGGGTTTCCTCGTTAAAACCTTGTGTTATGGTGTGCTTTTCATGTGGATGTTCTTGATTCTGTTTATTGCATTATTTCTTGCATACTGGTACACTGTTATATTATGTTCTGCATGCTTTAAGTCAAGAAATTCTATATACCAGTTAGATACTGATTCACCCCCCCCTCCCTCTCAGTATCTGTGGGATTCCTAACAATTGGTATCAGAGCTTGGTCCTCTATTTTCAGAAGCCTAACAGCTTGAGGAAGATCTTGACACCGGTAAAAATGGAAAATCTGATGAAGCAACTGGAAGGAGCTCTTTCAGACTATGATGCAGAGAAATTGAAAAATATCAAACTAGAAGATGATTTAAGGGCAGCTTAGGATATCATTCAAGCACTTCAAGAAAATTTTACTGTTGCAAGAAATAAGAGAAGAGAACTTTGTGAAAAATTGCAAAATGAGAATGATGAAAAGGAATCACTTAATGATATGATAAGCAAGTTGAAACAAGAGAACATGACAACAAAGAATGAGATGTAGGATATGACTATGAGATTTTGCAAAGAGATTGAGGATAGGAAGAAGAATGAAGAAGAATTGACTAGTAGACTAACTGATGTAGCAAATGAGAACACAAGACTTAGCTATGAAAATGACATGTTGAAGACAGATCTGATGCATACTCAGAATGACTCAAATGAACTGATGAGACAAAAAGAAGTCTTAGAAAGAGAACTAGAAACTGCAAATCAACATAAAGAAAAATTCAAGAAAATCTCAGAGGAACTTGGCACCTTGCCGAAGAATCAAAAACCTAAAGGTGAAACTTCTGGAATTGGCTTTGAAGTTGGTGAAAGCTCCGGTACTACAAATACAAAGGATCATAGCAAACCGGTAAGACAACCTAATGCTTATAAATTCAATGGAAAATGCTTTAACTGTAATAAGTATGGTCATAGAGAAAATGAATGTAGATCTATAAATTATCAGAATATCAACACACCCACTGGTGAATGTTCTAAATGCAACAAAGTAGGTCACAACTCTGAAAACTGCAGGATGAATGTGAGATGTTATGTTTGTGGAAGATTTGGACATTTATCTAATCAATGCAGAACACAAACCAACATAGGTTATGGGAAAGCTATTCAGAAGAATAATGTAACTTGTTATGCATGTAACAAGATTGGGCATATTGCTAAATTTTGTAGAAGTAAAGGAACAGCGGTAGACAACAAAATTTCTAGCTTGAAAGGTAAAGAAAAAGTTGAAGAGGTTAAGCAAGAATTCTCAAAACAATGGATCAGAAAAGCTGATCTAAATATTAGGAATACTCCTCCACCAGTAGAACAAACCAATGCTTCACTGGCAGAATAGAGTGATGCTTCACCGGAAGGACAGAGAAGTGCTCCACCGGCAGGAAGTTCTTCATCTAATTGAAGAAAACTTCTTTGAGGGTTTGGCAATCTATGGAGACGTGCTATTATTCCCTCGGTTAGAGATAAGAAGTTGGAAATTACTTATTACCGGCAAACAATGTTAAGTGAATACTTAACCAACATGTAATTAATGTGGTAGATGGTGAAAAGACACTGTAAAATCAAGGTTTTTGCTCCATTTCATTTCACCGAGATTTCAAACCTACGAAGAGCGCAAAGTTTCCGAGCTAAGGCATTTCAAGCACGAAGCAAGAACACTCCAAGCAATCATCCATCCTAAAGGTAGTAAAAGGTATTTAATCATGGCATCCACCTCTGCAATTGAATATATAGCAAACCCTACTGTTGTTGAAGTGATAAAAAGACCTAGACCCGTATTTTAGTTAGTTCCCGAGGTAGCAAAGAAAGATGATACCTTAGGTGCTTTTTCTCAAATTCCTAAGGGATTTGTTTATGTTGAAGACCCCAAAATGTACATCCACTGCAACATTAAGGAACTAGGAGATGAAGATATTAAAACCATGTTTAAAATTGTGATATGTGATAAAACCAGCAATATAAAAGATGAACACAAGATCATTGAGACCCTAGGATTTACAGAGATCCTTAGCATTCCTAAATTCCCCAAGGATGTGATTAGGATAGTCTTAAGCAGGGTACATGGTGAATTTTTCTGGTTAGATGTAGTCCACAAAATCACTAAGGAGCTGTGAAAGTTGTCACAGGGTTACCAATCACCAGCAAAAGGCCAGATAAAACCAAGAAGTTATCCAATGACCTAGTTACAAACCTAACTGGTGCAACATTCGACAAGAGGTCCCTAAGAGTTAATGATGTAATAGACATTGATGTGAGGTTTATCAGCATGATATTAGGGTATAAAACTACTCATGCAAATAGACTCAATTCAGTTTCAAGTTTATGAATTAAGAGTGCTTATGATATGGTCATAGATAATGCAAAGATTGATCTATGTGAGTGGTTAAAGGATGAATTAATCGACAACCTTGGAAAGATTAAGAAGGATAAGAAAGGAACTTTCAGGTTTGGAAATCTTTTAGTATGTTTGATGCTACATATAACAAAACAGGTTCTTGGTATAGGCTAAAAAGAACTTGGATATGATATACCGGTAGGCAAACAGTTAACAGAACTATTCAATAACATGGGAGAAGATAAGGAAAACAATATTCATGACTTCTTGCAAGCATTAAAGGCCAAAATGAAGAAAAGAATCAGGTTATCACAAAAGATTGTCGACGAATAGAAAGATGAAATGTGCTTTGTAATCAAGAAAGATGAAATCTAGATGGAAGTAGTCATCCCTAGGATAGTTTGGGTAACCCAGATGGGCTATGAAATAGATGATCATATAATTAAAACATATGCTAAAGCACTTCTGGAAGCCCCCAAAGAACCTAAGGAAGAAGTATTTGGTAGTGCAGAAACTATTGAAAGCCAAATACAATCAAAGAAAAGAGTGAAAAAGGTTGAGGCAATTGTAAGGAAAGGTTCCAGACAAGCAAAAGCCATCAAAGAAGATGTGTTGAAGAAAACCGGTATAACAGAGGATGAGTTAGCAGCTCCACAACCTGAAACTCACCTATCACTGGTAGGTACTTCTTCAGAGGGTGACATATCTGCAACTTTCAAAAGAGTTGTAAGAAAAAGAGATCCCTCACTGGAAACCACACCCTCACCTAGGAGAACAAGACAAAAACAACAAGCAGTGAGATCTCCGGTAAGAAAGGCTACACCAAAGAAGAAGAAACTGACACCCAAAAAGAAGAAGAGGATAAACAAAGACTTGGCCCCTCTTGATAGACTACTGAATGAAATTACAGAGGAAGGTAAATTGAAGAACATAGAGAAAATATATGACACCTTAACAACTGATGAAAAAGAACAAGTTGAAAATAGTGTTATATTGCATATGGATATGTATAAGAAGTTTTTGATGGAAGTAGTCAATGAAATTCCAGATGAACTATTTCAAAGACTAGGAGCAAGAAGACAAGCAGTAATAGAACTGGACAAGAAAATAAAGATTGAAAAGCTACTTGCTATATATCCAGTAAACTCACCCAAAGAAATTGATGACCTAATTTCTCAAGCCAACAGGATAGTATTTTTCTACTGCACACCGGCATGTTGCTTTAATGGTTGGAAGAATTAATGAGGTGACTGAGGAGACAGAAAATGGATGGGATATATTCCTAGTTGAGAAAGAAAAACAAGAAGAGTACAGGAACCCCAAACCCATAAAATTTTATCAGAAAGATAGAGACAAGGGTAAAGGTAAAGTTGGTGGACCACCTAGTATCAAGGTTAGAGACAACTTACCCCCACCTCCTCTAATTACTCCACCGATAAAAACAATAGCTATAGAAGATCAACCGATAGCTGAGAGTATGGATGTAGAGGATGATAATCCTAATCCTGAAGTCTTATATACTGTGAATGTTGATACTCAAAAGATCAACATTGTGGTAGACAAAGATACAACTGATAAGACTGATATGGCTAGTGAGCCTCCGGTAGTTGAGGAAACTGATAACACACAGGAGAAACTGACAGAAGACAAAGAGAAAAAGGTAGAGACTCAAACTCAGATTGAGGCAATACAATAAATAGAGAAACAAACATAGCAAAAGAATCCGGAACTAGAACAACAGCAACCGGAACAGATACATAAAGAAACAGTACCACCGGGAACTAGTGAAGTAGAAAAACCATTGCTTAAAGAAATGCAGACACAAACAGACCTACCAAAGGTCAATAAAAGCTTGGTTACTTCCACCAGTACTCAGATTGTTGATTCATCATTAGGCTACAAATCAACTAATATGACTGAGGTACTATTAGATTCAATCAAGAAGATAACCGACTGCAGCTCACAAGCTTACAAGGCAATTGATGATACCATAGCAATTTTGAAGGTAATTGCTCCTAACTGTAATATAGACAATAAAGATTCTTTAGGATAACTTGATACACTGTGTAAATATATCACAGAAAACATTGAGAAAATAAAGGAAGAGTCATTGAAGGATAAAGTAGAAGTTGAAAAACATAAATTCTTTGATGAGCAAATAAAGAAGTGTAACAGAGATTTTGACACACTTCTACCAGAATTATGTAATTTATTGAAAGAGTACAAAAATTTGTACAAAGATACTTGTAAAACAAAATTTTTGACTGTAGATATAGACAAGAAGATGAGCAAGGTATAGGATGAGATCAATAAACTTGCAGATAGTTTTGTCAACTCACCTGATACACTATCAGTTTTTGAGGAAAAGATAACAAATTTTGAAGAAGAATTACTTAAATTGGAAAGAGTGAAAGAAAGAATAGTGAATAAGGCAAATCATTTGAGATCAAAACTAAGTCCAAGATTGGACTATCGAGCATCACTACGGAAGGAAGTATCTAAGGCACTAATACAGGGAGAGAAAACACCGACAGAGCATTTGTAGCATCTCATCGGTACAGTGAAGAGAACAGAGACAACAATAAAGGATAGCAAAAAGTTTATGGATAGTATAAACTTGATTTTGGGAGATTTTTTTCAAATTGTAACCACCCAATTACAAGGTTGAAACTACAAACTCTACTGACATCTTGACAACCTTTGTCATTGATGCCAAAGGGGGAGTAGTGGGATGAGAAAATTCAAATCACAGGAATCATATGCTCAGGGGGAGATCACACATTTTTGGTAACATTTTTGGACTTCACATTTTTTTTTGGATACATCTTTTGAAATTTCTCATGAGTGTTGCCATCAATGCCAAAGGGGGAGATTGTTGGCATATGCACACTCCAATGAGACATTGTATGTGATTGAAGGTTTTGTCATTGATGGCAACCTTGCAATCCTATGGCACCAGCAAAGGTATTATACCGGCATCAGAAGATCACACTCCACACCAACACTCAGGACACCGACACTGGCATAGAAGAAAGGAAGTATACCGGCACAGAGGCCGACAGGATTTTGTTATATTATATTTTGTTTATTATTGAAAAACTTTGTAAGCCGAATTGGAAAATTGTAAAATGACTCTTATATATAAAAGAGATCATTGTAGACATTTGAAAAAAAAAGAGATGTAAGCATTAAGGAAAAATATTAGGCAGACCTATTATGCGAAATATAGGTTAAGGGGTTTATGTAAGCAGTAGAGCAGCAACTGGTACTAGATTAGGCATTGAAGATGCTATTGTAAAGCAGTACAAGATATTGGATTTGTATAATCCTCATTGTAAGTCAGTGAGACTTCCCATTGATTAGTGAGCTCTAGGCAGTTGGCCTTCCTGCGTGTGCAGGCCCCTATTGTAAGTAATATTCTCTTATTGGCCAGTGAGTGAATATTGTGGGTCACAAATCCCACCGAGGTTTTTCCCACACTGGGTTTCCTCATTAAAACCTTGTGTTATGGTGTGCTTTTCATGTGGGTGTTCTTGATTCTATTTATTGCATTATTTCTTGCATACCAGTACACTGTTATATTATGTTCTGCATGTTTTAAGTCAAGAAATTCTATATACCGGTTAGATACTGATCCACCCCCCCTCTCAGTATCTGTGGGATTCCTAATAGAGTCTTCCTCCCCATTACCACACAAAGCACAAATCGAAGGTCCCAAGAATCATCGCTTGTGAATATTATCCCAAGTTAGGCATCTATTCAAGGCCAGAGTCCAAGCGATGCAGTTGCACTTCGGCCAAGAAGAATTGTTGCAAACCTATTTCCACCAGTGCACCTCTCTTCCCTCCAATCTTCGGTTCAATATCTTCCTGTATCCACTTGCTACAGTAAAGATTCCCTTAGGATTCGGGGACCAGACAAATCCATCCCTACCCTTGATGCCACTACAGTGTCTACTCGCCAGAATGCCATGTAACTCAGCATTGTCCTCCTCCATCCCAGCATTCGGCCACTCAATAGGATCCTTCCACCACTCCATCTCCAGCCACCCACACCTATAAATAGTCTTAAAGTCACTCACCCTTGATCACCCTGCCTCCAAAAACCTCTAGCTAAGGTTCCTAAGATTAGGAAACCGATCAAGGATGGGGGGGTACCAGCCTCAAGAGTCATTCCAGAAAAGGATCTCTCCCCCCCTCCTGCAGATCAAAAAGAGTCCTTCCTTGATGAGAGAGGCCCCCTTCTTGAGAATAAACCAAATTATGGAGCCTTTACCCTCAAGTGGATATCTTGGAACCTCCTGTACAGGGATCCTCTGCATATATTTGTAGGCCAAAATCTTAGCCTAGCCACGATCCTGCTCGACACACCACCTCCAGTACAATTTAGCCACTAGAGCCTCCCCAAATAAAATAGCCTGCCTTAAACCAAGCCCCCCGATTGCTTTAGGCTACACACCAGGTCCCAATTGACAAGATTCCATTTGGAAGAGGATAGATTGCATGCCCATAAGAATTGCCTTGCCAAAGAGTCCAAGCCCTTCAAGAACCACTTCGGAGCCACTTGAAGCATACATCGATAGATCGGAAGAGCTTGAACCACCGACTAAATCTGTTGGACCCTCCCAGCAAATGACAACCATCCACTAGAACATTTGGAGCTGATTTTCGATGGCCGTTTGTTAGATTTGTGATGAATTTTCATCGGAGTGCCAACAAAATCAACCGTCAAAATCTCGACGTCAGATTGGTCGATGATGGCATACCCGTCGGAAATACGACAATCCAATGCACTCTGCCAACGTTGTATGTCCGCCGATTACATCGTCGGTCGAAAGCTTGGTAGTTGTCGTAATTCCGATGATGATAATTTTTATCAAAAAAAAAAATTATTATCGATGTCGTTGTTTCCTTCCTTCGATGGCTCTTTTATATTGATGAGACATCGCTGGGTCTCATTGATACCTTTTGAATTCAGATCGATGAGACCCAGTGATGTCTCATCGATATAAAAGAGCCATCGAAGGAAGGAAACGTCGATGAATTCTAGAAAGGACTCGCCGAAGATAATAACTTCATCGACAAAAGATATCAAAGAAAGCAGAGAGGGTCTTCATCGATGGGAAAAGTTCTCGAGGAAATAATATTATTGGTGCAACATAAAAGGGACCCACCGAAAGGAGCGTTTTCATTGAAAGAATAATATCAATTAGACAAAAGGAAGCTATATCAATAAAACATATCGATGAGGATATAGGTTTCGAGGAGGTTAAAAGGCATGTTCTTGATATGTATGGTTTTGCCAATGTAACTTTATCGGTGAGATAATAGACTCATTCATTGACGGGACATAGTGATATCGATGAAAGAAGTATTTCAATGAAAAAATAAAGGAGCACATCGAAGCCCAAGGTTTCTTCGACATAAGACTCGATGGATATCAGATATGTTTTGATGAGGAGACAGCCATACTGACCGAATACAATATTTCGATGAAGGGAAAAAATACTTGATCGAAGTAATATTTGAAACAAAATTATTGTCGATAGAAACAATGAGATCGATGGACTAAAGAAACAAATGATCGAAAGAAATCCTCATCGAAATGATTATTGATTGCCATGAAATTCAGAAACAAATGCCACGAAAGGTCACATCGCCATTAAATTTGCATGTGTACCCGAGTGACCGTTGTCCAAAACGGCCATTACTAATTGATTAAATATGCCATAAGTAGTGGATCAACATCAAAGCACACAACTTTAAGGAATTCACAGGTGACAAACTGAAAGCAAGAATTGGGCAAATTCATAGATAAAGCTCAGTAATTCCAAGTAAGTTGTTTGCACACAGAGCTCTTTTTTAAAATTGAAATGGAATCATCATCTAAAACTAATAAGACCAGAAAGGGAAAAGAACCTATCACTGCAAAAGAAAAACCTAAAAGACAGAAAAGGGAAGGGCGTTCTTTGGCCCAGGACCTGATTGACCAGTGCCCATCATCCAGTTTGAGGTCCAAGAAGATTAGAGGTGATGAGGAAGGCCTGGAGGACCTATCTGAGGATCTTGGAGACATATGGACAGAATTGAGAGGGTATGAAATATTCATATATGGGTACAACAAAAGAGTTGCCCCTCAACCTATCAACAATTTATGGCGATTGATCTTAGGATGGTTAGTTGTGGCTAATGTATTCGTGAATGTGGAGCTCATGAAGGCATTGGCAAACAATTATGACCCTAAAACCAGGACCATATATAACTACATGGGTGAGCTAATTCTTGCAATCACAAAGGAGGTTATTGACACCGTGTTTGAGTTGGATTGGGGATTTGAAGAATTGATTGACCTCAAGAAGTTAACAAGTGAATATTTTAACCTAGAGTACATTTACAAAATGTGGAGACTCCCTATATATAGACCTAGGAATGCAGGGTCCTTAGTGCCACTAGGTCAGGATGACAAAGCTTCCTATGATGTCAACTCTTTCCATCCATATTTCAAGTATACCTATTACTGTGTTGCCCAAGTGCTAGGGATAAAAGCCCATCCTTTGATGGATATTTCAGCCATGGTCATTTGTGCCGATTTGCAGTCTAAGGACCCCCGCTTCTTTGATTTTTCTGCTTATTTGGTTGAGGTTTTGAATCATGGGTTAGAAAAGTTAAAGGGGGATGTCATCAATGTTCATTTCAAGCATTCTTCCTTACTTATGCATATGCTATTGTATGTGGGCCAAGATGAAGGGTTATGGCCAGAAGAGTTATGTGTCAAGACATATGACAATGCTGGGATGAGAAAACTAGTGCAACTATGGGTTTCTTGATGGGACCAGAGGTATGTGAATAATCAATATTGACATTTTGAGGAGTTCTTTGTCAAGCCATTATATAGACAGTTGGGATGCCCATGCGATCATGCCCTTGCACCAGATGTTCAAATATTTCTAAGACCAAAAGATTTTGCTGAAGATCCCTCAATTGAACACAATTGGGGAGATTGGTATTATTTTTTAGACCGCACACAAGTCAGGGTATATGGGTTCGAAGGGAGACCATACTTATTACCACTTACAGTCCCTAACAAAGTGGCTTGTCTGGAAATTGTGAGGCAATTTTTAATAGTGAGTACAGTATATCTGACAAGCCATAGAAAACAATCAATTGTACCTTGGTTAGTATTTTCAGATTTTATTGTGAAAAGTTCAAAGAGTTATGGCCTGTTGCAGACAAAATTGGATTATTATGGCATGGCTATGGGGGATCCAAGGCCCAATTTCGATCCTGAAGGATACATAAGGATAGCCCGGTCATCACAAAATCTGAAGGCTGGAGAGAATAAATCTTACCTACCAGATGACCTCATTAAGAACATTGGCAGAGAAGAGGCCAGAGTGAAGCGAATAAAGTTTGAGAAAGCAATGCAAGCTTATAAATGGAAGCTTTTTAGAAGGAAAATGGATGAGAATGTGCTACAAAAGATTGAAGACCCCTTCGAGTTGGCCAACAAACTTGTGGAGCATGAATTGGAAATACTTGAGGGAGTCCCGCCTCATGTTTTTAGGGATTACATTGATACTATTAGGAATACAGAGTGGTGCAGGAGCACCCAGGAAGACAAGGTGGAGCAGGGTCACTGATAGGCCCTATGGAGGATTTGATGAAAAATGAAGACAAACAAGACCTATAAGGTCTTTAAGTGATGTAACATGGTCATGTGAGCCATAAAATGTACTAAAATACAATGTAATGGTCAAAAAGTGTAAAATTGCCATTTTGAGCAATTAGGCCTAGAAAAGGCTAAAATTGGGTTTTTGGGGTAGAAGTGTGTTTAGGTGGATAGAATATGTTTATAAGGTCATATAATTACCATTTTAATGTTTTATAAGGTTTAGATATATTTTTGGCAAGTTGACATACATAGTTGTCAAACTTGACAACTTTGGAGCAACTTTTTGTTGTCAAAAAGTTGTCAAGAATGCAAAAAGTTGTCATAAGTTAGTTATAAGTTGGTTTTAGGTTTGATTTCAACCTAGAAGGCCTTGAGGGTTATAAATGGATGAAATTGAATCATTTTTGGTGGTTGGGAAAAGGTTTTTTGATCGGGTTTGGAGTTTTGAAGCAATAAAAATCTGATTTTCATGTGTATTTTCCAAGTTTCCACGTAGAACAGTATGATTTTCCATTGTTTTGAGTGCTTTTATGAATTATTTTTCATTCCTTCATGGTTGGAGATGTCTCTATAATTAACTAAGTTTATTTTGGCTTTTTTTTGAAGTGATTTGGTTTTGTTTTGGTGAAGTTGTCTAATTTCTTGTGAAAACAGTCATATCCTTGCCCTAGGGTTAATAGTGAGCATGAAAATGTTGTATATTTTATTTCTAGATTGATCTAACACCACAAATGGGTATGATGGTGTATTATATTTTATATTTTCATAAGATTTCATTTCAGGAGGCCATGCACAAGATGGCATGTGCATTGTGGGAGTAAAGGTCTGAAATTTTAAGGGCAGACTGTTGCAGAAAATACAGTCCTAATACGGGGGCCATATCTCACATTTCCACCATTGGATTTTGCTTAGTTTGGGATATGTTTTTTATAACCAAGTTATGCATAATTTCACCAAAGAGATCGAATAAATTTGTTCAAGGGTCTATCAATATGGCAGCAAGGTGGTAGTTTTGCAATGATTTTTCTTTGTCAATGCATTGAGGCAGTTTGTAAAGTCTCAAAGGGTCTTGTATTGTTAAGTTTGAGTTGGGTCCATTGAAGCTCCACATCAAAGTGGTATCAGAGCAAGTGAAAGGTCTGGGATATAGGGGTGAAGATGGATTTAACAAAATCTGAGAAAGAGATAGTAGGTGCTTATAAGAAGTGGAAAGAACTAATGTTTGGTGGAAAGAAGAAAAGAGAGGAAGAAGAGTTGAGGAAATAAGAAGTAGAAATAAAGAAGAGAGAAGAAGAAGAAAAGAAACAAGATGAGTTGAGAAGTTTAAGAAGGGCTTTAGAAGCAAATGAAGCAAGATTGAGGGAGCTTAAAGAGGAACTAGAGAAAAAGAGAAAGGAAGATGAACTTAGGGAAGCACAAATGAAGTTGAAATTGGAAAACTTAGAGGGTACATCAAGGAGTTGGCACTTGAGGGTGCACAAGAAGGTAGTTTGGCCTGTGAAGAGGCTAGTTGTAGCAAAGAAGAAGACTTGTGATGAAGCCTTGATGATGGGTGAGGTTATGGTGACATGCCAAGGAGAATGGTATTTTAAATATGAAGAGATTTCGATGGGTTTGCTGGAACAAGATGATATTGTAATCAATAAAAAAGATGTTTTTGTTTATCCTAATGTTTTGTATGCAGGTTTGCTGAGTGTTTACAAGGATGATCATGTTGGAGGTGCTTACCTTGAGTACCATTTTTTTGAGCAGAGGTACCATGAGTTGCCAAATAACGTACAATTTTTTGCAGGGAATACAATGCAAGTTCTAATGAATTGGAAAACCAGAAAGAGGAGGCAGCCATGCAAGGGGACCTTGCAATCTTTTTATCCCTGGGAGTATGGTGCAGGAGCACCCAGGAAGACAAGGTGGAGCAGGGTCACTGATAGGCCCTATGGAGGATTTGATGAAAAATGAAGACAAACAAGACCTATAAGGTCTTTAAGTGATGTAACATGGCCATGTGAGCCATAAAATGTACTGAAATGCAATGTAATGGTCAAAAAGTGTAAAATTGCCATTTTGAGCAATTAGGCCTAGAAAAGGCTAAAATTGGGTTTTTGGGGTAGAAGTGTGTTTAGGTGGATAGAATATGTTTTTAAGGTCATCTAATGACCATTTTAATTTTTTAGAGGGTTTATATATAGGTTTGGCAAGTTGACATACATAGTTGTCAAACTTGACAACTTTGGAGCAACTTTTTGTTGTCAAAAAGTTGTCAAGAATACAAAAAGTTGTCATAAGTTAGTTATAAGTTGGTTTTAGGTTGGATTTATACCTAGAAGGCCTTGAGGGTTATAAATGGATGAAATTTAATCATTTGTGGTGGTTGGGAAAAGGTGTTTTGATCGGGTTTGGAGTTTTGAAGCAATAAAAATCTGATTTTCATGTGTATTTTCCAGGTTTCCACATAGAACGGTCTGATTTTCCATTGTTTTGAGTTCTTTTATGAATTAGTTTTCATTCCTTCATGGTTGGAGATGTCTCTATAATTAACTAAGTTTATTTTGGCTTTGGTTTGAAGTGATTTGGTTTTGTTTTGGTGAAGTTGTCTAATTTCTTGTGAAAACAGTCATATCCCTACCCTAGGGTTAATAATGAGCATGAAAATGTTGTATATTTTATTTCTAGATTGATATAACCCCACAAATGGGTATGATGGTGTATTATATTGTATATTTTCATAATATTTCATTTCAGGAGGCCATGCACAAGATGGCATGTGCATTGTGGGAGTAAAGGTCTGAAATTTTAAGGCAGACTATTGTAGAAAATACAGTCCTAATACGGGGGCCATATCTCACATTTCCACTGTTGGAGTTTGTTGAGTTTTGGATATGTTTTTTATAACCAAGTTACAAATAATTTCACTGGAGTGATCAAATAAATTTTTTCATTTGCAAAAGTTATGGGTGACTGTGTAAGGGTCTATCAATATTGCAGCAAGGTGGTAGTTTTGCAATGATTTTTCTTTGTCAATGCATTGAGGCAATTTGTAAAGTCTCAAAGGGTCTTGTATTGTTAAGTTTGAGTTGGGTCCATTGAAGCTCCACATCACAGAGTCTTTGGCTCATATGTCTCCTTCTTCCACATTTGGCATCATTCCATTCACTCCTCGACAGGATTACCCCCCTGGTTATGAAGAGGATACACCGATAGACTTGGCAACAAGACAACTAAATGTCTGAGAAGTGGCTGACATTAGATTCCTAGAGCATGAGGATTTCATTGCTGATAGTGACTTCATTGCTTCCAAGGAGTTCACCACATTCCTCTATCAACATAAAGGATCTCAAATTAGGAATAACATGAGAAATAGTGAAGAAGAGAAACAACTTCAAAAGTTACAAGAGGAGATGGATCTTGTGATGAGAGAAATGACACTTGAGAAGGGAAGACAGTTGCTTAGGGAAGCTGGTGTGCTATTATACTCTGGATGGGACATGAACTCTACCTTGTTGTTTGATGGATTCCTCAAGAAATAGGACCCAAGTAGGCAAATGATGCCAAAAGAGATTGATAAACTCTTTAGAGGATCAGGATATGATCCAAATCAGAATGCTCTTCTACAGTGGGCTATCTATCCCAAAGATAAAAGACCTATATTGGTTGATACAGAAGAAGCTCTTGGACATTTGATGGTGTAGCAGGTTGGAAAGACTGACCCTAGAACAACTACCAAACTAAATTTGGATGTCGCTAAACTGAACCAAGATCAGATAGAGTTTCTAGTCCGAGAAAATTCTACATACAAAAGCCTATATGAGAAAACAGATGAAGAAAAAAAGAGGCTGCAAGCAAGATTGCTTCAGATTGATACAGGTACTAGTCAAATAGGGATGACATACGGTGTTGATAGAGATGCCATGGATGCCTTGATAGACACTATGTATTGGAGGAACACGGCCGAAAAGACATCTCAACAAGTAGAAAAGGTACATCAAAAGATGGATAAGTTGATTCTGGAGATCATTGAACATAGGTTCAGAAGTATGATGCAAGTTGCAGAAATCTATTGGAAAACATACACTAGAACAGTCAGAGCTTTGAAAGAGCATTAAAGGTTCAGGTCTTAGTTGGAAGACATGATGAATGACAATAGTCTGATTAATCTAGGTGAGAAAATTGAAGCCGAGGCTTACTTGAAGTCCCATGATGAATTGGCAAATCAATTAAGGAAAGAGCTTCAAAGGCTGGACGATGGGAATACCCCTAGGGTGACCTCTTTTTATAGTAATGGTGAGTTAGTATCGTTCGAATAGTGGAAACAAGAGTTCATTGATTAGAATAATCAAGCAGTAGCAGAGTTGGATCGGGATAAAGAATTGTCACTTTGTGTTAACCATATTCTATCCAATCATTTCCATACAAAAAGCGACATGAGGACACTAAAAAATGATGTTCTAATGTATAAAGATGATAAGTACATTCAACACATAGGAATGCTAAACTTGTTTATCTTCCAGTTTGTTAACGAAAGTGCTAATTAATAGTTATGTGCTAAAAAGCCACGATGCTTGGTGACAATGTATACCCTCATATAAATGAGGGAACTTTTGTAACAATAAGGATCATTAGAGAAGAAGTAGAATATAGCCTCAGGCTTACTATTGTACCATTTTGCGAACATACATAATATAATCAGTCATCTTTCCTTCGTGTATATGATGTGGATTACTGCATCTTTCTTTAGGCAATTGCTTGTGATATTATCTAAAGGAGATAAGGTTACTTGTGTTCTTCTAGTAAAACTCTGTGTTTCAAATTGTGGATTTGAATAAAAGATTTACTTGTGAATATAGTTTTGTATATAGTGCGCCTGCATATTATCTCAACCATGGTGCCCCTGCATATGTATATAGTTTTGTTTATAGGTGGAAAGCCTGAGGTTCAATGTCAAACTTGGTTCCTCTAATACCACATGTAATATTCCACATCTGGCATACACTTGAGCCAACTAACTCACTGGTTTACTAACCAACTATATAGCGAACTACTTAATGTCTACTAAGAATAATATTCATAAATGACCATCATAAGATAGTTAACATACACTTGAGTTAGTTGATTCATTGGTTACAGAACTTCTAGGTTTAGCTGATCCAATTTGTTACATAACAGTCACTAACATTAACGGTTTACAAGGACCTTCATATGATTGTGACATAACCTAACAAGCCAACTTCTACAAATCCCCTATCTCTAACAAGCTTCAACTATCATCATGGAATTAAACCTAATACAACATTGGTTTCCTTATTTAGCTAAATTAACACATCATATTATGACTCAACAAAAAATACGGTTCTAATATTTTTTTTTGTCTTTCTATATTCCCAAAAGTATGCATCTAATTGATGATAAGAATCCTTCTTCAGGTCTTGCAACCATGGAGACTGGTTGTAATCTGATTATAACTGATGTGCATTGATTCCAAGATGAACCATATTCGGTTGAACTATGAGTTAAGAGTGGAAAATAAATAAACATAGAAAACAAATAAACATACAATAGCTACAAATTATAGCAAGGTATTGTGACTATAAGATAGAAACCATCTTAGGAGCCTCCAATATATCAAAAGTTGAGAAAGTAGCAAGCTTACTATACAAAGACAGTGATCACTATAAAGTTGCAGTCAAGTTCAAAGCATTGATTTGTCGGAACAAAGGGTTTCATATGGGGATAGAGCAGACTCATGAAATATCATGACATTCATAATCATAATCTAAAGAGTAGTCAAATCTTCAAGATAGATTGGTGATAGTGTAGTCATTCTGTTGAGCATCAAATCTAAATTAAGTAAAATATCTTGATCTGAGAAATTAAATCATAGAAGCCATCTCTCTTTGGAAGAAATCATCATTTTCATTGATACCGTAATAACCCATAAGTTATCAAACAAGTCTAAAAGCATTCTATCGAAGTATCTAAGATTCAAACATTATCAATGAGACCCAGCGATGTCTCATCGATATAAAAGGGGCATCGAAGAAAGAAAACACCGATCAACTTCAGAAAGGACTCATCGAAGACAATATTTCAAGGAAAGTGGAGATGGTTCTCATCGACAAGAAAAGGTCTTCGAGGATATAACACTATTGGTGCAAAAAGAATCACCGAAAGAGATGGTCCTATTATCACTGTTTTAAAAAATGGATGTTCTTGGTCCATAATTAGCTAATTTTGTTGAAATTTTGAGTCTGGTATTGGCCTTGTTACCTCTGTTTTGTTGTAAGCCAATGGGAAGGTTTAAGGGTTTTAAGTTTTAACCTTCAAGCTATTTGAGTAAAAACCTAGTTCTAATTCTGCATTACTTTTAACCACTTAAGTGATGGGTTTGTTTGTCATGAGAAGTGTCCCCCCATTGTTATTTACCTAGGTGGTCCCTTAAATATTTTAAATTTTATACGCCTATTACATTGCCTTTTTTCTAATGTTTATCGAGCCCTGTAAGTGTCATGCAACTCTTTGTTGATCCAACGACCCACGTTGATTCATAGCCAGGAGATGCTCGTGGTTTACCTATTGCGAAGCAGCAAAAAGATGGTAGGCCCGAGCGAGGTGGTCAATAGAAGGAATAAAGCAGTACAAGTCCCTGAGATCTAATGGCCCGCGTTATTTTGTGGGATGAAGATGATCGTGAGTTCCCTATCGCAAAATGGCGAAAAGGAAAGTGGGTCCACGCGGTAGTAAAGCTAAAGTTAAAGACTGATCATTTCTCTTTTGATCGGACGGATCACGTGGTTTCGTGGGATGAAGATGATCAAGTTTTACCCTCTGTGAAATAGCGAAAAGTGGCAGGTCCCAGAAGCAGGCAAGTTTTCCAAAGAGTAAAGAGTGGTTGGTTTAGAGAATGATCAATGGCCCGCATTGATTCGTGGCCAAAAGGTGCTCGAGATTTAGCCTTCGTGAAGTAGCGAAATGACATGGCAGTCCAGTTAGCGGTCCAAGTGGTTTAGGTGGCAAATCATAAAGTCACACGTGGCCTCGAGGTTAAGTAAATCAAAGAATAAACTTGGTGACCAGGTGGTGGGCCCAACAGATAGATTGAATCATACCACCAACAAAGAGGTGACCTGTCAGGTACAGGTGGCAGTTTAGAAGAGGATCCCATGGAAGTTTTTCGATAAGTAAGAAGGTGCCACGTTGGTTTATTAGGAGATCGAATGCTAGGGTGGATAGCACTGAATTAGAGGACCCACATCTACCGAATTAAAGTTGTAAAAGAGTGGGTATCTCGAGGAGGATCCAATGGTGGGCGCTATTTCACAGCCCGAAGGAGCAGGATAGTTACCGTTCGTGAAACAACAAAGACTATTAGCCTTAATCGCTTGGTGCGTGGTTAGTGAGGTAAACTGTTAGGTCAGGACATGATAAAGACTGATCAAGTTCTATCTAATCGGACAACTAGCGTGGTTTCACTGGGTTAAAGTGCACGATGGTTACTGTTCATGAAATAGCGAAAGGAATTTTAGCCTGTTGTCAGATGAGGAAAAGTCAAAAGGTAAAAGCAGTGCAAGTTCTATCTGATCGGACGGTTGGCATGACTTTGCTAGATGAACATGCAAGGGTTTTATGCTCTGCGAAATAGCAAAAGAGCGAAAAGAAAAAATACTCAGGATAGTTTTGACCCGTTGGAGCCAAATTTTTGAATTCTTTCATGAATTCAATTCTAAAGGGACGGCCAAAGCATGCGTCGCAGTTAAGAAGCCCAATTGACATATATACTCTCGCATCAATTGAATGAAGGTATCATTTCAAAGAAGTTGTTGCAGAGAAAGTTGGTGCAGAGCAGAATTCTTCAAGCTGAAATCAGGTTTTCTTGTTCTTTGCTTACCCATTGCTTGAAAATTGTTGAATTGTGGTTTTGTTCTGTTAAAGAATTGCTTTGATTGATAATTGGCATAGTTGCATACTTTCAAAATGGCACCCAGATGAGAATTGACAAGAAAGGTGAACTATCAGGACAAAAACATATGTGATGACTTTCTAGAGCAGTTAACCATGTCAACTAATGTCAGGTCTAGGGCCAAAGAGTTAGTACCAAAAAACCCTCATTTGAAAATTATGGATGGCCTGTATGACAAAGGAAATTGGTTAAGGGACCCCGAAATAGGGATATCAGGTCTAAGTCTTTTTAAAGTTGGTTTTGGTCAAAGACATGCCCCCGCCCCTTTGAATAGCATCTAGGAACTGGATGTGGGGAAGATTGTGGTCACTGGTGTGTTCATGGATGTAGATTTGTTGACCCTGATCGCACAGAATTATGACCTTGCTGCCAGATGTATCAAAATATAAAGGGATCAACCCTAGTTGAAATCAAAGATAGTGAGTTTAGAGATGTTTTCAAGCTTAGTGAAGCTTCAAATTATCTCGAGCCTATTGATTTTCAAGCATTAGCTCAAGTCTACAATGCACAAAGAGATCATCTTAGGAGTGGCCCATTAAGAGAATTCTTTGTTAAAATAGGAGGGTTAACAGTTGTAGGCCCCAATACAATGGAACCATTTTCCCTGAATTTGTTTACTTTAAGAGCTAAGGGTATGTATTGGACACTGTGTTAGATATTTGGAGAAGATGCTGAGAAACATATGCCAACACATTATATGCTGATGATTGCCCAAATTCTAAACCCTTCCATGGCAATAACATTTGATTTTGCCCCATATCTCACTAATGTTATTAATGCAGGGCTTGTAGGGATTAAAAATGGTAAGGTGGATAGGCCATTTGGATGGTACTCCCTGTTAATGCACATGTTTTTGTTCAAAGGTGCTGATTATTTTGCAAAAGATATGGATTTGGTCAAGGTTAAAGATAAAGAGGAGATGCCTGTGAAACTTTGGAGCACTGTTCTATCTTGGGATAGAGAGGATGCTATTTTTCTGAAGTTTGATAGATGCTTTGCATCTAAGATTAGAGTTCTTTTATGTGCAGAAAACCCTAGGATTCCTAAGGCTCTTTTGGAATTCCTTAGGCCTAAAGAGTTTGCAGAAGATATCAAGATTGTTCACAACTGGGGAAACATGTATTTTTACCCTGTTTCTACTGTTTTCAGAGTATATGGCTTCAGAGGAACCCCCTATCTACTGCCCTATCAGGTCCCATTGAAGATAGGGATTGCAGAAGTGTTGAGATAGATTGGAGGAGTACAAGAGGTTGAGCTGACCAATAGGGGTAAAGGGACCATTTTCCCAACTATTACCATGGCCCATCATTTTGTAATTACCAAAGGTGGCTGGAAATACTTTGAAGAATTCTTTAAGCCATTTATGTTGTCAACTACAGTTTCAAGGTGTGCAGACCCTAAGGATTTCTTCAATGGCATGTTTAGAAATAGGGCAACATGTAAAGGTAGGCCTCACCAATTTCAATTTCCTGAAGATTTAATTAGAAATGAATTCAACTTAGATGAGCAGGAATTAAGAAAGGAGAAGTGGGTTGCATACAAAAGAGGACTTGATTTTATTCATCAATTTGATTCTATTTATGACCCTCTTTCTAGTTTTACCCCTTTTGAAGAGAAGGTTAAATTCTTAATTCTTTATTTTAAAAACCTAATGCAAACCTTGAAAGAAAAAAGGGAGGCTATAATGCAAAATGATCCTGATAGGGCTAAATTGGTCTTAGCTAAGTCTGCCTTTGCTAAGGCTATCCCACCTGGTAATTATATGATGCATAAAAAATCTAAATATGTTGTGATGATGCCAGTGACAAGTGAACCTTCCACTTCAAGAGGAAAAAGGGCCATTGAAGATGTCATTGATATTCAAGATTCCCCTAAAAGGAAAAGAGTAGGGAAGGAAGTTGAAACTGATGAGCCTCAATACTCTCCATCTCAATCCCCTATTCACATAGGAGATGAGCAAGCAGTGGTTGAACAATTGCTATAGTTAGGGAGTCTCAGTGAAATTGCATACACCTATGATGAGACCCAGGAGGGAATACCAGAAGAGCCACCTAGTGCTGAAATGAATATAACTGATGGTGAGCTAAAGGGAAAGGAATTAGACCTCACTATCAAACAAGCTAGTGAAGAGTTTCTAGATGACAACAATTTTGTCACAACAGGGGCTTTCGTGCAATTTGCATGGAAACAAAATATTGAACAATTCAAGGCTAGATGTGAAAAGAGAATGAGTGAGCAACCTCACAAAGATACAAATTCAGTGGAAGAAGAGGTTAAACAAGAAATGATGGCTAAATTCAAAGCTATCACTCCTGAAGCTGGAAGAGAGATGGTGTCAAAGGCTGGTGTTATAATCCTCCCTGAATGGGATATAGTAGATGCATTGGTTCTTGAAGCAGTTAGAAAAGAAACCAAGCCAATGAAGGGAGTGACATTTAGCAAAGATAATGCTTCTCTAGTCATGTGGTCCCTCAAGAGGGATGAAAGTAGAAGAAGGAAAGATACCTCGGGATCTAATCTTCTAGGAGGTATGATAGTAAAAAGAGTCCAGGATATAGGGGTGGTAGAAGCTTCCAGTATAGTCTTAGAAACTACAAAGTTTAATGTGGCAGTAGCAGAGAAAGAAGCAAAGGAAAAAGTTGATCTCCAAGTCAAGTTGGAGACAATTTTAAAGGCTTATAATGAAGCCAAAAAGGAGGTAGCCAACAGGGATACTATTATTGCTAGACTTCAGAGTCAGTTGGTAGGACAACACCAAGGAGGTGAGTCCTCTACCCTGGCGATCTCTTCTTCTCCAGCAAGACCTCCACCTACTAGTCCTATTATAGAATTCCTCCCTTCTCCTATGCCTTTTGGTTTTCAACCAGCTGAGACTTTTCAACATGAGTTGGAAAAAATGAAACAGGCTCAAGCCTTGTTTGCAAGTAAGTATGAAGAGAAGGTAAAGGCCACCATTTTGAGTTTTGCTGATATAGTAGAGGCCCCCACTGTGCACACTAATATGAAAAGAATTTTAGACACTCTGTGTGAGTTAAATGAGGACAAGGCTATTTTAGAGCCTATTTTGAATAAGTGGATGCCAAGAGAAGTGGATTTAGAACTTATGTGTGCATCCTATGATGAAGTAGGATCTGATGTTACTATCAAATCCACATGTGAGTTGGCAAAAGGTTTGACCAAGTTATCAGAAGGAAGAGCCAATGTAGAGAGGAAAGCTAACTTGTACAGGAAAGAATATACTGAGCATAAATTTGAATTATTTCCTGGGGGTTTTGTCAGCCAAAATCAGTTGAAGGACAAACAGGTATGGCTTGATGAGCTAGGAGCTAATTTGTCTTTGAGAATAAATGAAATTGTTAACAAAGATGACACCTCTCTATTTGTTAAAACAATTGGGGAGATAGAAAATATAAAATCACATTACAGTTTTTTGGAATCAGAGGTGAGGAAAATAAGAAACTCTTGGAAAAGGTTAATTTAGTTAGAGAAAAAGATTGTTGGCTACTCATGGCCTACTGATGATGTGTTCCAAGAGTGGACCAAAAGGTATGTAGTGCAAGAGGAAGATGATCCAGAACAGTTGGAAGATGCTCCAGGATAATTAGAAGATACTCCAGGATAGTTAGAAGATGTTGCAAAAGAGTTACCAACTGAAAAGGTCGTTGAGACAAAAAAAGACTTGTAACTGCTTCTTGAAAGAAGCTATGGTTGTAACTAATTTTCCTTAGGGATGTCCAAAGCTTCTATGCATCCATAATGTTATAAATGGATACCAGGACAGAGAAAAAATGATCACAAGAATTTGTAAAGAAACTCTACAGAAATTTATTTGCGTTTTTTCTAGTGTTTCACAGAAAACTATCTAAGTTTTGTAAGATTTTCCAAATTGAATATAAATATACAAACCATTAACTTTGAGCCTAAAATTTGTGTTGTCTTCTGGTATGCTTTCAAATATTTTACTAGTTTCATTTGGGTAATTTAGGGTTATTTCAATTGAACAGGGATTGTAATGCAATCTTTATAGATATGTTTCTTAGCTTTCTTCTTCAAGAGGGGAATTAAATACGCGAGAAATATCTTTATCAGTAGGTTATTTGTTGGGAACTTTGAATTTGATGAACACTGTTTAGTATAACAAGGGAGGATTCTTATACATGTCAAGCATGTATGGAGTTGGTAGAAGCCAAAGTGATTGAGATGTATGGATATGTTTAATTCTGAAGTTATTGTTTAAAATAGATGATTCTGTAGCCTGGATAAGGAACTGGTATCTGTTAGTGTTTTCTTTTCTAAATCTCTTGAGGATCAACACTGAAAATGAGCCTAAGTTTTCCTATATTTTTTTCAGTTTTTTGTTTAAGGCGATAAGATCCACTGGTTTTTGGACAATGGTTACTGTGGATTTTGTTTAAAAGTGTGAAAGTATTCACATAAGGTATACCCACCCGAACTTTGGATAAGTTCGAAGTGTAGAAGGTTATTAAGACCTTGTCATATGTTGCTCTAAGGTTCTTGTTCCTTGATTTCTCCATTCACATACAAAGTTATTCTTTCTCATCAGAGGGGATAAGAAGGGGATTAGAATTTGAGAACAACAGGTCCCACCAACAAAGGGTATCGAAGAAAGCAGAGGTGGCCCCCATCGATGAGAAAAGGCTTTCGAAGAAACAATATCATCGATGCAAGATAAAGAAGATTCATCGAAAGAAGAATTCTCATCGAAAAAGTGATATCGATAAAACAGAAGAAAACTACATCGATGAATGATATAGATAAGGATATGAGGTTCGATGGGAGGACAAAAGAAGTCACCGAAGTCCAAAGTCTCTTTGACATGAAACCCGACGGACAACAAAAAGATTTCGATGAGAATATGAGTTTCGAGGAGACTAAAAGGCATGTATCCGATACACATGGTTTCATCAATACAACTTTATTGGTGGAAGACAACAAAGAGAGGATAAAAGGGGCTTCGGTGAGACAACAGACCCATTCATCAAAGGAGCATAGTGATATCCATGGAAAAAGCATTATGATGGAAAACTAAAGGAAGTCACCGAAGCCCAGGGTTCGACATAAAAAGGGATCGATGGATACCAGATAGGTATCGGTGAGGAGATGGCAATACTCAATTTGTTTATCTTCTAGTTTGTTAAACAAAAAATGTTGGTTACCTGTTATATGCCAAAAAGCCATAGCCCTTGGTAATAATGTAACTGATAGACTCATCGAGAGGTGGTGGGTTTAAAAATTGTCTCATAAGTTTACACAATAAGTCCTAAAAAAATATAAAGACTCTGTAGCCCAAACAACAAAGAAAGGCACTGGTCATCTATAGAATACAATTCATTAGTTCACATTTCATTTTAAAGCAATAGGAGTAGCTGAGTAGGAAATATAGAGTAGACTATAAATAGTGTATATACATAAATTTCAAGCACAAAAATCGAATAATTTCTACAACAACAATCTTGAACTCATCTGGTATATCTCCATCCTGGCAAGTTATGCCATTCTGAGATGCAATAGGTTAGTCTCAGTCACTAGAACACAATTTGCAACATGCATTAGGAGTTGTCCTCCTTACAAATAGTACAAAATTAAAAAGGTATTATCAAAGCTACAACCACAATTAAAAGAGGAAGCTTACAAAGATAGGACAAAGCTAGGTACAGTCATAAGTCAAAGCAAATTCATAGTTGAAACTCAGTCCAAAATAGTGAAGAAGTGTAACAAATGACATGAGAAGTCTAAAGAAGTATTATAGCAATCATGAGTCAAGGATCAATGAAGAGATTTTTTGCATCCATGATACAAGCCTTAAAAGCATCCATTATACAATCTCAAACACACTTTTTACCATTTTCTTGGTGATTTTGCCCAATTGTGTATGTCTTGCTTATGTATGAAAATGGCATTTTGCAGCTTTCCACCGACCATGTGTTTGAGATGTCTCTGATTTAGATATGGCATGAGGTTAGTCATAGAGTGAGACTAGGGAGTTGGACCATCTCAACCATGGTGCACTTGCATATGTATATAGTTTTGTGTATTCATTAAAGATTTTCATTTAATTTTAATCAACTAAAGAGTAATATTCATGACTTACAAGTAATAAAAAAACTTACAACGATGAGGCATATTCATTACTTACAAGTAATAAAAAAACTTACAAGGATGAGGCATATTCATTACTTATAAGTAATAAAAAAGCTTACAAGGATGAGGCATATTCATAACTTTTGCAGTCCTACCTTGTATATCAACACTCAAAGCAACTCATATTGTTCATGTATAGACAAGACAATATGGGAGTTCATTATACCCAACAACTTGTGGTGTTGTTGTTCGTGTTGGCTCCACTTGCACTTTGCAATTAAGATTTAATATACATTATTCAATAAGATTAATTGTGCAACATAATGAAATATTGAAAAGTGTGTTACCTTGTTGAGCTTCGCTTGATTTCGAGAATAGTTTAATATTCTCTACTTAATAGGGCCAACCACATGAAGGTGGAAGCTCATTTGGCCCCTCCACCCCCCCCTTAACATCACTCTAAATTCCCCGTTAACATCTTATAACATTCATTCATTAATTCTTTCTACCATTATTAAAATATAGCATTCATTCATTAATATCACATAACGTTCATTAACACATAACATTGATTAACATTAATTAACACGCAACATTCATCAATATTAATTAACACATATCATCCATAACCATTAATTAGCACATAATTAAATTCACTAACACATAAAAATCAGTCATTATCAGATTAGTTAGATTACAATCATTTCTTTCTTTGTTTTTTCTTTGAAGCTATGAAAAGACTAAGTGGAACATCGGTTTCTTCATCATTTACCCCCTCTGCAGATGTTCTACCAATTGCTCGTGATCTCAATGTATGCCTAGTCCTATACTGAGGATGAGGACACTAAAGCGAAGGGGGGTCCTCTGCAATAACAAAGAAATGGGTTAAATTCAAAAAAAAAAATTATTATTGTTACAAGTATTTCATTAATTTAGAGAACATAGTTGTTGTGCTCTTTACCTGATGGGGCCACATCATTTTGTGTAGCTTCAACCTCAACATGCTGAACACCCTCTAGATCATCTGGAGTTTAAATACTAAAGGTTACATTAATGCTGAACACCATTTACAATTATATTTGTTTAAAGCAATAACAGTGGTCCTCTTTGCCTGCATGGGGAACATCACATTCTTGGGGTTGTGTACCCAGATCATGCTCCACTTGCTCACCATCGACTACATGCTCTAAAATATTAACAAAAATGGTTACATTAATTACTACTCTAATTACAAATTAAGATATATATACTTGTATTAATAGCTAAATAAATAAATTTGAATAGCAAATGAATACCTCCACTACTGGGATGCACATCCAGACCTTCATGTGCAGGTGGTGTTTCACAATTAGTAGGCTGCATTCCAATGACATGCAGATTGTTATCATTGCTTGCTTATTTAAAACAAATATAGTCACTTTATGTTGGAACTCAACATCAATTAGATTATTGGTAAAGTATTCAATTTGAAACAACTTCCATTTACCATATTTACCTATGTGACGGATGCACTTGAATGTTGTGTATGCCCACTCAATTCTCGTAGCCGATCAGCCATGGCTGAATAGCCTTGCTGGTAGGCAATTCTCTTGTCATCTTTTGTGGGTGCTCTATTGAATTTAGAGCCTTGCATTTTTGCTTGGTACCGTGAATTTTGCTTGCATTGTTTGATAAAAAAAAAACATTTGCAATTTATTAATATTTTGATGCAATATTTCTTTTACATGAGATACTTACAATTCGTGAAGCAAGTTTCATGTAACCACCAGAGCCGAGTTTGTGTTGCCCGTGCTTTTCTTGCCTTGCCTTGGTTTCCTTTGATGTGTCACTCAGTCTATAAAAAGTTTGAAATATGCTAGATTATATAAATATAAAGAATAATTAATTAGTACATAATTACATTCTTAATAGTATTTCGTACCTTCTTCTGGAGTCTAGTGGTGTATTTCCTTTTTTCCTTTCAATTCTCTCCTTGGCATCCAAAATCAGGTCCTTCCACTCCCTCTCTAGAATCATGGGGGGACGCTCATACTTTAGGTTCCTCTCCAAATGGGTCCTATATTGGTCCCTCACATACTTTAGATATGTGCTAGCTTTTTCAAGGAGCTTGGTTTTGTCAAAGGTGTCATTTCCAAACCACTCAACCATTTGGTTTGTCAATTCATCTTTTAACCTTTTTTCTTGGTCATTCCACCTTTTAAAGCAAAAACAAACCTGTTAGATTCAGAAATGAACTGAATCTACATTTATTACACTTCAAGAAATGAATCATAGGAAAACTATTCTAGCAATGATATGAAATCAAAAGTGGATTAGGGTTAGTTCACATATGATGTACCACTTTTACGTATGGTGGGCCCAAATATCTGCAATGCAATGTCACTAAGATGTTTATAGAAAATATCATTGCCTGCAAAAAATTCATGGGATCATTAGTCCAAAATGAGTGATCATAAAGTAAATTACAATTAGAGTATATATAATAATAATTTAAAGTACCTGGAACCTTTTGTATCTTTAAGGGAAGCATTTCTTCGTCGCTCACCACCAATGTGGCCTGCAACGTTCCCGTACTACCAATACAAGAATATCCAAGAAATGATGGTATGTTATTAGTAGTAGTCACCTCTGGCACATCCTCATGTGCATCTCCTCCTACAAAAAAAGAATCCACTATGAAATGGCATTAGAATTCAAGGAAGAACGCTTGAAGGGAAATAAACACATGACAGAATATAGAGCAAAAGAGGTTTCTACCAACAGTGGGCAGGCCAATATGATGTGCACTAGAGGATGTTTGCATGCTACGTGTTGCCAACATTGCAGTCAGCAATACAGGTGAGGGTAACCTTTGATGAGGTGGCGGCAACATTTGCACAGTAACATTGACATCACCTAAAGAATAATACATTAAATATATCAAACATTAAATATATGAAAAGTGCAAGAATTGTAAACAAGGATGAACCTTTATTTTCAAAATTGGCAGTATCAAGTATGATGTGTTTTGGGTACTCAGAGTGATAACCCAAGCAAGTGATAATACAAGAAAATCGTCATCACCTGAAGATCCTGTAACACCCTGATCGTGGGAACGACTTTCATGAGGGCGGATAAATTGTTGTAAAAACAATACGTACATATTTTAGTTAATGACATAAAAGAGAATAATATATAAACCATTATTGAACTTTTGTTATAATCAAATCTTTCATTACTACTTACTTGCAAGTTTTCTATTGTCCGAAGCAATAATTCCACCCTCTCTCGTATCTCATCAGTAATAGGATGCATGACTGCCAAAGCAACAATCTCTTTTCTAATTTTTCTAAGAGGCATTTTAAAGAATTTCATAAGGTGTGTGGGATCTTCAGGGTCATCATCGCTTAACCCTAATGATTCCACATCCCTAGAAAGGTGCCCAGATACTGCAACTCCCTTTCCCTTTCCCCGAACATCCGTCTGTGTCAAGAATATCATTAACAATTACAAAATTAGTATAAATCACTAAAAAAAACAACATAATAATGTAACAGTTTGCTTCTATCTAATTTGTACAATTATAATGAGGTTTACCTTCTCGATAGAAGTGTTGCAAGCTACATCTCTGTTTGCAATATGTGATGGATCCATGTCAGCCTGTGACAAAGAAAAAGTATAAAAAATGTTAGCGAAATTAGATAGTACACAACATGAACAACATGAACTTTGTAGAAAAAAAAGAGTATTAAATAATCAAAAGATTTTGTCATCAAAATCATTGTAAATATTTTAATTCCTTACCTTTACTTTATGTAGACTATGTAGGATCCTCAACTAAATGGTTGACGATGTCTGTAGTCAATGACCTGTTCCCACCAAGGGTGACAACATCACACAGAGACTATACTTGAAATCAACACCATCAATTGAGCATCATAAGCATTACTACATTTGTAAGTTGATAAACAATAAATACATACGTATCATAAGCATCAGAAGCATCACATGATGTGTCATCATATATGTAATTGAGCATCACAATTAGCATCACATATCATGTGTCATCATAAACATGTAATCCATCACATATGTATCATAAATCACCATCCATCACATAGGTAATAAACAATCGCCAACATCATCATCATCATCATCATCATCATCATCGTCGTCATCGTCATCGTCATTTTCGTCGTCGTCGTCATCATCATCATCATCAACATCTTTGCCATCATCATCACCATCATCACCATCACCATCACCATCACCATCACCATCACCATCACCATCACCATCACCGTCATCATCATCATCATCATCATCATCATCATCATCTTCTTCTTCTTCTTCTTCTTCTTCTTCTTCATCGTCATTGAGAAACCGTCGATCATGATCATCATCCACTTCATCTTCTACTTCTTTAGTATCTTCTTCTTCCATCACATTATACTTTATCGACCCTCCTCTTGGATCATATCTAACAACGAATGACCAACCCAGTTTATGTGGAACCTTTGAGTAAAATACTTGCTCACATTGGCTTGGAAGAACATAGGGCTCATCCCCAACTGGTTCAAATGACCTTGTATTTAGCATTATAAAACCATTATCATGTTTAATAATAGTTATATCAGGATCATTTTTATTCAATCGTAGCCTGTACCATTTGATGACGAACAAAACTAATTTGAAGGAATTAAAGTCACACTCAAGTATATCATTCAAAATACCATAGTATCGATTTTGAGAATGTTGAGGATGAATTTCATTTCTCGATGAAATATTTGTCACCTCAAAGATTGCAGTGATGCCAGAATCACAAGTTTTCTTCATGTCATCCAACTTTTTTATGCAAAATTTATGACCATAGCAGCACATAGCGTTGTGGTGTTTGACCTGCAATATGTCAAACATGTAAAATTTATTGCATTGTGAGTTGGTAAACATAGGGGTGATTAATAAATTTATACGTACCTATTTATCTCTTAAATCATATGCTAAATCAATTTCCCTTTGCATAACATTTTAATCTCCATTACGATGTGCTTCTTTAACCAATAAAGCCACACCTTCGCATGTTAATGCACGCATCCAAAATGTTGACAACATTCAATCCATACCGTCATCCAATCGATATTGTTTGCAATATACAAATGTAGTGCATCCCACTCTCGACCAACTGTACAAAAAATAAATAGACGTCTTACAATCTATTTATTTTAAAGATTAAGCATTAATTAAATACAATAACATCTTATAATTACCTCTCACTTTCCTCAATCTACCTTTACCCATCAAGTACTCCCCTTCAAATTTGTTAATGGTGTTGGGATCCCAAATGCGATCCATGTGGATCTTTGCTACAAACTTAGGAAGATATTCAGAAATGTACACCATAGTCTGGTATACCATATATCCCTCCACCATAGAACCCTTAGGATGTGCTCTTTGTCAAACCAAAGCCTTCAAAAATTTCAAGTGCCTCTCAACCATCCACATTGACCTAGTGTGTACATGTCCACACAATTCAATCTCCTCAACTTGGTGTATGAGGTAGTGTTCTTGTGCATTGAAAAAAGCTGGAGGTAGACACTTTTGCATTTCACACATTAAATGAGGAATTTTTCCTTTCCAATATTTTATATCGTCTTTATGGATTTCTTTACATGACAACCACCTACAAGGTATTCAAGATGCAAAAAAATATATTACATAACAAGTAAAACAAATTGCAAATATAATATCTATACAACAAACTAAACAAATATCACTACTTACCTCATGTATTTTCCAAGATCATATATGACTTGCTTGACATTATTGTCGAAGTCGTTTGGGAGAGATAGAGGTAGAATGTACTGCAACAATTATAAAATTATCTTTTCATTTTTTTGTAACATAATGAAAAGTACACGTACGCATAGTACTTAAATACATACTAAAAACACAAGAACATGAATTACCTTAATGAAGGTATGCCAATCATGTGTTTTCATCCCTGGCCCAAATTCACTTTTCTTTGATATGAGATTGTTTATGTTCGTAGAAAATCCTGTGGGAAATCGAATTTTTCGTATGACTTCTTTTATAGCATTGCTTTGTTGGTCCGTTAATAACCAAGGAAGCTCATTTATATTAATCTAGTCTCCATGGCTATTTGATTGAATGACATTTATCATTGCATGATTGGAATCCTGAATGTCACTACATATTTTGACAATTTTTTCTTTGTCACGCCTTCCATCCAATATTTTCCATACTGTCTCTGTTATATTCTTTCCAATATGCATACTATCAAACAAATGAACAATTTGTAACTGCTCGTAGTAGGGCAACCTACTAAATTGTCGAGGATACATTTTTATTTATGCCTTCATGACCTTCATGATCATCAATCACATCATCAGTAAACAAAACAAAATAGAAAAGATGTTTTATGACAAACCAATAGATGGAATGGCATTACCTTGATGATTAATTCTATTATATTCCAACTTCCACAGGTGAGGTGTCATTCTTCGTAGCTTTGATGTTTTTCAGTATTTCGATACTTATGATTTTTGTGGAGAAAGTGCCTATACTCATCAAACACCTGCTTTCCTAAACTTTTTGAATGACGAGATTTCATCTTTGGACCACAAATAGGACATGCAAATTTTCCCTTTGTTTGAAGACCTACAAGATAATGTATAATTGGATTAAATATGATAATTTTTTGAATTATAATGTTCATGCACAACTTAAACACTATAACATACCACAAAAATGTGTTAGCCCCGAGGCATCGTGTATTGTCCATAGAAGCATCGCATGGAATTGAAATTGTCTTTGTCCTATTGGTCTAGAGACGTCATACAGTGACACCATTCCATAACTCCAGCAACTCGTCGATAAGAGGTTCGATATATACATTCATATCTTTAACTTGGTACTTACCTAATCGAATGAACAAAAACATTACATAATTATTATGACCATTTTACTGCAATATTTATAATTAAATTTAGATGACTATATTTAAATGATAAAATACCTGGAACAATCATTGCCAACATTATGTGCTCCCTCTTTATTGACATCCATGGAGGAATGTTATTGTTGATAACAAAAATCGGCCACACTAAGTAGACAGATCTCATCTCTCCAAATGGATTGACACCATCTGCTACCAATGAAAGCCTGAGATTACGAGTTTCTTCTTTAAAGTGTGGCCACTTTTCCTCTATGTCCATAAATGCTAAACGATCCATAGGCATTCGAATAATGTCATCTCAACTTCTATTGCGTGCATGGTAATCCATAAATTGTGCCAAGCTAGTGTACTTGAATAATCATTGCATACATCGAATAATGGGAATATAGCAAAGAACCTTGCGAGGAACCCTTTTTGTTATTTGATCTATTCGATATCTACTGATATGACATTCAGGGCATTCAGTTCAAAATTCATGTTGTTTGTGATATATAATATGATCATTGGGACAAGCATCTATTGCTTGATACTCCATTCCAATATCTTTCATAATGGCAGATAATTCTTGGTATGAGTGAGGTAGAACATTTGATGGTGGTAACAAAAACTCACCTATCAATCTACAGGGAAAAAATATAATTTGTTATAATAAAGAATATTAATGGTACAACATGATTCATAGTTTATTATGACATATATGACATACCTTAACATACGTGACATTGTTATGTTGGATAAACCATTCATAACCTTCAAGTTCACCAACAACAATACAATGGAGAGAAGAGTTGCCTGCGAGCCTTCGTAAAGGGCCTTAGATGCCTTCTCAAGTAGAGGGACATCACGAACAACATCAAGGTCATCTTCATCATCATGATCAGCTGCGCGAGTACTAAATGAGTCATGAATCAATGTACTTGTACCATCATCTTCAACTGTGTTTTCTGGCTCATGATCGTCATCTTCCATGGGATCATTATCTTCAGCTTTGATATTAAAACACATAAGACAACATTGTAGCATCTTATAATCATCTGTTATAAAACCAAAGCACTTGGGAGTGATTCTTTTTCTTGTCACAGTCTAGGAAAATGGTGTCTACTGGAGCCTTGAATAACTGACTAGAAAGATTTTTAATTCCTTTTCTTTTTCCTTCTGATTTTTTCACTGTCACTTCCATCCTTCGAGTCAGATGCCCTTTATCTTTTCTTTCTTCTTGTTTTTTCATACTTATAGTCATGCTTTGAATTATTTTTCTTTCTTGGTCACTCCTTACTACTCTCACTGTCAGTTTCACTCTCAGAATCTGAGTATGATGTATCAAAATCTGACAAACCTGATGAACTAGAAGAATCGTCATTAGAGGTAGATTGATCTGACACAGGAATAGACTTTTGCTGCTACATTACAAGCCTTGGCATATTCTTCAAATACTCATGTAAACTCTCAGTGATACCAACAAGACCAATAGAAATAAGGAATTGATAGAAAACTGTGAATTTTTGGGATTGTCCTTTGTGGAGATTGAATCAAAAGACTCCTGCATTGTTGGATCATTCAACCTTTCATTACGCAACAATATACCAAGTTGCTCTACCAGCTCCTGCAAGAGAAGCTTGGTATAAAAATACGGGAAGAGGAAGTAGTATCTTCCTCTGTCAGACATATATAAGAAGGACAATGCCATGGAAGAGCATCTGTGCAAAGTAAGTGGGCCAAAAACTTTGCAACATTACGTAGTTTATTTGTTTCCAGTCTGTGTATCATAGAATAGTGTTGTACAAAACACTTTTCAAAAAATTCCTCATAAATTTTATTGATCATACAAAATCTTTTCCCAAGAAGACCATAATAACAAAGGTATGTTCTCTCTTGACTAGGTTCAAGCTTGATCTTTAGTAGCTTATGACCAGCTTCCTCAAAATCAACACTTGACATGATTGTCAAATAAATTGAATGTCTTAAATTGACCAGGTTTGTCTCTATCTCATCCTGTATTCTCAGTGCTTCCTCACCTTCCTCTTCATCATCATCATCATCATCATCTCAATCATCACCTGAATCATTCTCCCCTTCTGCTTCATCTGAAGAAGCATCTCCAAGGATATCTTTCTTCAATTTTTCATAGGTTGCCTCATGCTCTAAGAAATCAGGATCTGGCTTGAAAACATCCAAACCAACTTCTTGATCAAGTTCATCTTCTAGGAAAACTTCATGTGTTAAATGATCTAGACGCACAACTGGATGACCCTCGAACTTAGCTTTGTGAATTGCAAAAAGGCCTTCAATTAAAAACTGTACTCATTTGTCAATTTCCCCCTCATGGAGAATACCTCTAAATCTTTCAAAAATCCCATAGAGACCTTTGGGTGAAAGGTCTTGCAACAAAGAACCACATTCTTTCACGAACCCAACAACAATCTCTACACTTTCATCTATGCGGTTCTCTAGTAAAAGGGTGAGAAGTTCCAAGGCAATGATCTCATGTGCAACTTGTTGATTCACTAAATGAGCTATAAATTTGGCTGCTGCTATCAACATGTGCTTGTCATTGCGTTTGTATGCCCTCTTAAGCTACAAAATAATTCTTCGCAAAAGCAGATTGCCAACTTTAGGAAATTTTGTATTTACCACAACAACCAATGCAGAAAAAACATCTATAAATCCAGGGGATGCCATTTGGGATTTCATACAAGACCTACAAAATAGACCCCTCCCATGGATGAGATTCTCTACAAACAACTCTGGAATGATGTTCTTGATGTTAGATGTATTTACCTTGTTTACTAACCCATTTATACTCTTCTGAAGGGCATCCCATGTCATGCGCTGGCATTCCACACTGCTCTTGTCTTCCACATCTTTCATCATTTGAGCCAGCTGAAATGGGGGAATGTAAACACCCCCACTTCTTCCAACACCCTTCTCAGCTCCTCTTACAAAACCTTCGCCATTCCCATTCTGAGATGGAGTAGACACAACACCAGAAGTTTTCACTTCCACTACCTCTCTGTCCCTCTTGTTTCCAGAAGCCCCTTTACCACTTAATTCGTGCTTATTTATGTACATAAACCCATCAGGAAGCATGATTTTTTGCATATAAGCTCGTCCAAATATTTTACAGTTATTTTTCATCAAGATTCCCTCAGGAGCTGGCAGATCCTGCTTCCATACTTTAATTTTGTTTTCTCAAAGGACAATCCTAAAAATCCATGCATTGCAAACAACTTTTTACACCTTTGTTGGTTGTGGTGGCATCACAGAGAGTTTACATCAATAAATGAAGAACATGCCAATGCTTTTAATGTAGCAGTAGAAGTCTATCTCTTATTCAATATCTCTAGTGAAACCCCCATGATCTTTTGTTGGAGTAGAATTTGTTATATTCTAGAAAGGGTCTTGTCCTCTGTTGATGTGATATTCATCTACCTCAAGAAATAACTATTCTTTTCTCCAACAAGAAGTGGAACTAAATGAAGATCTAGCACCATGAAATGAATCCTCAAAAGGATTACTATAGTTAGTTTTGGTAGATAATGATCTGGGTAAAATACTAATGTGGCTTTAGAAACATTATGTACCAGCTTAGCATACTCTAACAACTTTGGTGTGACATGCTACATCCAATTAAGTCTCCATCGGTATCTTTATTGTGTTTATGGATTGGGATTCAATGTACTCTTTTTATACACAAATTTTACTTTCAACTGAGGAGGTTTGTATGTACTTACTTGTCTTTTGATTGTATTCCTATTTCAAGAATTTCTTCTATCAACAAATCATTTGTTGTAAGTTGTACAAGTGGAAGATTGAACATGCCTTCCATGCTAGCCTTGTTGATACATTCAACACCATCTTGTGCAACAAATCTTTAGAAATCCACCATTTCATTGAAGAGTGAGTAGTAGGGACAATCTAGGACACTTACAAAGGTTTTGCAAGAGAGATAAATAGACCTAAATATTATGGCTTAATAATGATCAAAAGGTAAATAGATAAGAAACTCTCAATATCAAAATGACTTTCTCAATTGTCTTTACTAGAAATGGATAGATCTGCTAATAATGGCTTTATGACTGTATTTCAACTTTAGACTCAATCCAAGAAGAGTTGGAACTAATATGCGATATCTAGATTTATGATCTCTATAATATAACAATCCCATAATTATGTTTCCGCGCATCTATGCCACAACACAAACATCATGCTAGTGTTCAGCCATAGCAATTGATATCCTAATTATAGAATGTGAAATATGCACATAACTATGAATAAAGATTAAGAAAAACAAAGAAAGATGCTTATTGCAAACATAAATGACTAATGGACAAGAATTGAATTCATTGTAGATAGTTTTGAATATCAAATTCACTTATTTGTGTGCATTTACTAACTCATGTACTTGTGGCCAACCATTTATCTCTTTCATAAATTAAACACTTATTAATAACATTAAATGGTTGAGTAATTATGTTTTAGTTGAAATTAAAAATAAAATATTTTATTTCAGGACAGCTCACACTATTCCCTATCATATTTTAGACTCTCGGTTTTGTTAGTAGTGGTTTGATGTCTTTGGAGCTGATCATTGCATTTCTTTAGTTACGTTTGCCAGCGTACTCCCAGCCTGTGCCAAAATGGGAGCTTTGGAACAAGGTATGGACATCCATCAAAGCATAAAAGATAGAGGAATTTTGTTAGATGTAGTTGCAACTACACAAAATGGATTTGTTGAGAAGGCTTTAGAAACTTTCAAGCAAATGCAATCGGCAGGTGTAAAGCCAAATTCCACGACCATTGCTACTATCCTCCCTGCCTGTGCCAAAATGGGAGATTTGAAACAAGGTATGGACATTCATCGAAGCATAAAGGATAGAGAAATTTTGTCAGATGTTGTAGTTGTAACTGCCCTGGTAGACATGTATGCAAAATGTGGAAGCATAGACAAGGCACGTGAACTGTTTGATAGAATGCTTGAAAGAAATGTTGTCTTGTGGACTACAATGATTGTTGGATATGCACAAAATGGATTTGTCGAAAAGGCTTTAGACACTTTCAAGCAAATGAAATTGGAAGGCATAAAGCCAAATTCCACAACCTTTGTCAGCATCCTCCCTACCTATGGCAAAATGGGAGCTTTGGAAGAGGGTATGGACATCCATCAAAGCATAATGGATAGAGGAATTTTGTTAGCTGTTGTACTTGCAAATGCCCCGCTTGACATGAATGCAAAATGTGGAAACATGGACAAGGCTTGTGAATTGTTTGATACGATGCCGCAAAGAGATGTGATCTCATGTGAAGAATCAACACGCACATATACGGGAGGAAGGGATTGCTGCTACAAAATTGAATGCTCACTCCTCAATCACAGTTCTATGGTTTTACGAGATTAAACTAGGACAATTAACCACCACATGTATATTTTTTGCAACATGAAATTAAAAACTAGGGCAATTTGAATCTACCTCCTGCGCAGGATTGCCTTCGACGCGGGTTTGATGTTCTTGGGGGTTGAAGTCGCCACGAATGCCTATGCGGGATTGCAATTCACAAATGAATTCCCTGCCTCTTTTTTTATTTTTTAATGGCCGCTATCGTCGGAATTATGATGAACTCGAGCACTTTTTTGAAAAAAAGAAAATTCTCATTGCTAATGCCTTCTTCGTCGAAGCCAAATGGGAAATTTCAGTTGGAATTACGACAAATGTGGGCATTTTTTCAAAAAAAATCAAATTTGGCCACAATATACCTTCTTCGTCGAAAACCTCAGTCGAAAATCTAGTCCAAATGTATTAGTGATCTGTGAGTCCAATGTTCACCCTTCGAGCGAAATTTATCCAAGATACCCTGCCATGACTCCCGAGGAGGGTTACCAAGAGAAATAGGAATACCCAAATAAGTCAAGGGCAAAGAGCCAACTTGGAATCTCAAGATAAGAGCAATCCTCCTTTGAATAGTTCCAAGGGTGTTGAAGAAAATGATAGAAGATTTATCTTCATTGATCAACTGGCTTGAGGCCGCCAGATAAACATCCAAAACCTTACGCAGATTCATAGCTTCTCTGATCCGAGCAAGTCCCATCAAGGTCATGTCATCAACAAACTACAAATGAGACTGCCGCTGCAAGTCATTACCCTAGCTCTAACCCTGAATACTAACCAGACCCACATTATGCTTGATCTGCCTCCCCAGTCCCTCAGCCAGCAGAATGAATAAGTAAGGGGAGAGGGGGTCCCCCTGACGGAGGCCCCTAGATGCACCAAACAGCTCAATATGATCCCCATTGATTAGAACTAAGAAAGAGGTGGACGTAACTCCACTCATAACCCATTGAATCAATTCCTCAGCAAAGCCAAAAGCCCTAAGGATCTTCTAGAGGAATGACCAATGAACTCTATCATACGCCTTAACCATGTCCAACTTGATAAACATAGCTTTTTCCTTGGAGGTTACCATAGAATGAATGGTCTTTGTAGCAATGACCACACCATCCAGAATTTGATGCCCTTCCACAAACCCGCTCTGTTCCTCAGAGATAATACCCCCCAGACACTTCTTCAACCTCTCTGCAATCAGCTTAGAGATGATCTTATAAATCACATTGCAGAGAGATATAGGGTGGAACTGACGTAACTTGTTAGCCCCCTCACACTTAGGGATAAGCACAATGAAAGTTGCATTCGAGGCTCAAAGCATCTGTTTATTCCTCTGGGACTCTTGGACTACTTCCAGTAAGTCCAGTTTGATGATATCCTAGAACTCTTGAAAGAATTCAACCGGGAACCCATCCGGTCCAGGGGATTTTCCTTTCCTCATGTGAAAAACAATCCTCTCGAGCTCTTCCAACAAAATAGGGCCCATAAGTTGCTCATTCATCTCCCTAGTAACAAGAGGAGGAATACAAGCAAGAACCTGCTTCTCCTCTACCAATTCCCCCTGAGAATCCTCACTAAAGAGGGATCAGAAATACTGTAAAGCCTCCCTAGATATCTCCTACAAGGATAATAACACCTCACCTCTATCATTGACCAGAGCAGGAATGGAGTTTCCATGACGTCTTGCTTTCACAGAGTTGAAAAAGAAAGTTGTGTTCTTATCACCCGCTTGAAGCCAATCAATATGGGCTCTCTGTTTCTAGTAAATTTCTTCCTTGAGCTCCCATTCCTCTAAAGCCTTGACAACCCTCTCCTCCTCCCTAAGCAAAGCTTCAGACAAACCATGCTCTCTGATTTCACTAGTGATGCCATTTAACACTATTTGGGCAGCTTTCTTAGCATGAAAAATGTTCCTGAAATCCTATCAATTCCACTATTTAAGCTGAAACTTAACAAACTGCAGCTTCTTGGCAAAAGTGTACGTAGTAGTGCCAAAGGCCGGCCTCCCCTTCCTCCACCATTGCTCAACAAGAGCCAGCAAAGCAGGATCCCGAAGCCACATAAGTTGGAATTTGAATGAAGGAGAGAAAGCAACCCAGGCAGAAGAAGAAACCAACTTGATAGGCCAGTGGTCTGACCCTCTCCAGTCAAGAATCTCAGAACTTGTGGACCACCTCCCACTAACCCAAAAACTGAAAACCAAAAATCGGTCTAGCCTCTCTGCAATCCAACACTCCCCCACTCTCCCATTGTTCCAAGTGAACAAACCATTACCAGGCTTAATGTCAACAAGATGCAACGATGAAATACTATCTCGAAAAAGGAAAGAAGAGGGCTCCAACTGCATGACACCCCCCTTCTTCTCACTCAACTCAAGGATAGCATTGAAACCTCTCACCATAATCCAAGGATGGAAAGGGACCAGCCTTTGCATACAAGAAATATGAGACCATAAGTTCTATTTTCCCTGAAGATCGGTGGGGGCATATATATTAGTAAACCGGTCTCAAGACTAGATGAAACCTTGGATAGCGAAGATCTAGAAGCCACCCACCAGACAGGGCGAATCCTTGAAGGGTTCCAAAGATAGGTCACCCCTCTAGAGGAACCAGCTGCCCCAATACACTAACATTCGCCTCGTCCCTAGAGCTTCGACACTAGACCCATCATACTCTCCACTGAGAGTTTAGTTTCTTGCAAGAACAAGACATCAGGTGAATGATTCCTAATCAAATCCCAAACAACTTTTTGTCTAGGGCCGCTATTCAAGCCCTTTACATTCCATGAGAGCACAATCATTTAGGAGGATTGGAAAAGTGAGAATCCAAAGTCTTTACTGACCCTGACTCAACCAAATTTTCTCCCATCAATTTGGTTTTATCCAAATCCTTCTTTCTGCCAACCTTTGAGTTCTTCTCCATAGCACTTTTCTTAATATCTTTTTGATGCAAACCCAGGTGAATGGAAGACTTGTTAGTTTTAGCCCCAGCCGATTTCGATTTTAGGGCTATCGGAGAGCCCTCCCCCCCAACCAAATTTACCTCCGAACCAAGAATGATTCCCAATTGGACCCCTACTATTTGATCCATCTCCATTTGTTGGCTTCCAATCACTTGCAGGGCCTGGGTAAAATCCTTAATACCTCTTTCTGGACCCCCCCAGAAGCACCTTGGTCCAAAGGAGTTAACCTCGAATTCACTTCCTGATGGCTAAGGTCGTCCAAGGCCTCAAATCTGTTAAAGGTATCCTCCTCCTGTCTCTCCTGTAAGAACCTCTTTTGTCCTTGGTTCCTGTTCCTTGTCTTAACTGAGACAAAACCATCAGCAACCTCTACCTTGGCCGACATAGTAGTTTTTCCTTTATCAACCCTATCTTGACTATGGGCCGACTGTTGAGGTTGGCGTACCACCGGTTTATATCTAGGGCACTTACGCTATAAATGACCATACTCATGACACAGACGACAGTGAAAAGGTAAAGTCTCATAGTCTAGCTGTTGAACCCATGAATAAGAGCCCACACACATATCTATAGCATCTGGCAAAGGTTTACTAAGATCAATTTCAACACAGATACGTGCAAAGGTCATTACCTTTCTCCTTAGGGTTTGCATTGAAGATCCCACTGGCTTCCCAATCAGTGCAACCAGCAACCGTAGCACATCCTCCCAACAACATTCCACACAAAAACATGGCAAACGAACCCACACAGGAACCCTGTTTGGGAGCTCCTTCGAAGGGTTAAACCCCGCATGCCAAGGTTTGATGAACAACCCCACCTGGTTGTAAAAATACGGGCCTCCTTCAAAGACCCTATTGTGATCCTCCATGCAGTTGAAGGTAACAATGAAATAGTTGTTTGCCAGCATCATAATCTTCATTTCCCCTTCGGGAGCCCAAGTCCTCTATGCCCAGTTTTCCAGAAACTGCAAAGAAACCCTCATTCCCAAAAACTTGCAATAAAACAAGTGTTTTGAAAAATACTCAACGTCTTCAGCTATCAACTCAAGAGGAATAACCAGCTTCGGTCTCTCACTGCATCTCTCCAAGCAACCATTAATCTTCATAATGCAAGAACTACCAGCAGTCCCCGATCCCGATTCAGATGAGAAAAGGTTATTGTTAAAAGTATTCATACTCTGGAATGGAGGTTTTAAGCCCACCGCAGTGCGAAAATCCATGGCGGGAGGTACTTGCGAGTCCTCACCGCCAATACTTGTCATCAGAGATTTGAAAAGTTATACAAGATAAAAAATAATAAAAAAGCCCACACCCCAAAGGGCCACTCGGGAAGGCACGACACCCGTGACCCCACCCCCCCAAGCACCACCAAGAGAGGGAGCCGGCCGAAACCCCTGTCCCCCCGATATCCCAGGCCCGCAGCAACCCCTAACCCCAGCCGCTCGCAGCCTCCCATTTAACCCTGTACTTCCTCTGCCCAACCCTGCCCAACCCTGCCTGCAACTTCACACCCCCGTCACACCTGCACTTCCCTCCCCCGGATGACTCACTTGCAACTCGGCCTCCCATGAGCTAGGGCATAGAAGCCCTAGCTCGGCCACCTGTGAGAGCCCGCACACATGCCATCTTTTCCTTATAGGGTATCTTTAACACTTTCTCTATTATTTGGGTCATGGTTTGTTCATTTTAATTGAAATGATTCCTTTGTTAAATTGGAAGAATTATCTGCCCTTAGAAGTGGGCATTCTAGATGGGTATGCTCCGTGTTGATTTTTTTCTATTGACTAGAACCCAATGGACAACAAGAAAATATGCAACAGATTGGAGAAATCATGTTGAATAGGAGATTCTACTCAGCATTTGAGAGGGTCGACTTTCCTTGTATGATAGAATTGAAGGTTTTGTATTTTGAACCCAAATATATCAAAGAGGCAAAATTGTGAAAAGAAAGAAAGAAAGTTCGAGGAAAGAAGACCTTTCAGCAGAATAAATGCAGGGTACCACTAATGAAACCCAAAAAATGTGAATCAAGAAGATTCTCCTATGATAAATCTTAAAGTGGTAATGGGTGGAAAATTTGTATGGGTTTGAAACAGATAAAAGATTGAGAAAGCTCATATATATTACTATCAAAACTAGTTATGTGAAGTGAAAGTGGTTCAAATCCCACCATTCAAATCCTAAAAGAACAAAGCCTAATGAGAATCATAAAAATACATGTAGCTGGAATTGATTACATATAAAATTATTTGGTTTCCTCACAAACAGTAAAATTGATTGTAATATTGTTGTTCCCAACTACCCAAACTTTCAAATCAGGGAAATAAAAAATATTAATTATTGTGTTTAATGCTCTAGGGGGACTTAATTTCTAAAGTCCCTTGGCAGCTTCTGTTTTTCTCAGACTGGATGATTTTTCTTTTGAGTTCTCCAATATCCTATTCTGGGTTCATGAAAGTGTCACAATAACATAAGAGAGTGTTAATTGATGCATAGAAACATTATTATAAATTATATAATTAAAATTGTTCAAATTTTGATGAGATTTTTAGGGCGTGCTTTGAGATCTTTTATTGTGTGTTTCGCTATCTTTCAAGGCATGCTTTGAGGTTATTCAGGAGGCTGCTTAGATTAATGTAAACAAAGTTTTAACCCTAGTTTCGGTTTTTATTTTGTTTTAGGCAACTCAACTTGGAATTCTTAGAATCTTTCTCTCATTCCTAATTGAATTCTTCCAAATCTCTACAGCAAACCTTTGTTCAGTTATAATTCAAGTGATTTTAGTTCCAATGCAAGTTTGTGCTTAGTGTTTTAAGTGCTAGAATAGAGGTGGCTACAAAAGGAAAGGGCAAAGACAAAGCTCTAGAACCTTTATCTTTGACGTGTTTAGTAATTAGATACACTATATTCATGCCAGAGTTATCATCAACAGGGAATCATAATGTTCTCTATTACATCTATTAAAATATGTAAGATGCCCCTGAAGATGGCACACAGGTTCAGTTAGACACCACCTCACATGGAAAAAACAATTGGAATGTCATTCTTGCACAAAGTAGTAGCAAAGCCAAAAGTATTCCCGTGATACCTTGGATGATATCTTCTACCATTTATAACTAAGTAGGAACCTTTTATTGATCGTTCTATGAAAAGGAATCTAGTAGCTTGTCTCATAGGCGTAGCATTTAGAAGGATGCTCAAACTCTTGTACCCAGAGCTTAGCCTGTATTGATTCACAAATCAAAGAGAAAGATCCAAAAGAATTGGATATTTTTTAGGCAATGAAGAATGCCCAAAATTGTGTGGATGTTGTAAACTTCAGAGTTCTTTGAACTACTAGCAACATAATTAAAGAAGCGATGACTCCAAACATTGGGACAATGGGGATCCTGTCACTTCAACAATGCCTTTTTATTGAGATTTTAAACCTGCTCTAGTTAAAGGGGAACTTCAGTCAATACACATCTATAGCAAATAATATGCCAACTGTTGTAGGTCCAATAGACCTTGACCTTAATAGTTACTATTGGATTGCTGAAAGGGTTCCAACATTGGTGTTAATTTATTTGAAGTTGTTGAGACTCTTGATAGTTTTTCAAGTAAAGTAATTGTTGAGTCTTGACAGTGACAATTTTTCAAGTGATTATTAATCAAGAATTTAGACCTAACTGGAAGAGTAATTGTACTAGGTTTGTAGGCTGCTAAATTCCAGTAGCCTCACACTTCATGACATCAATGACTGAATTTCAGATTATCAGTTGATGCATGCATTAAGATAATTATATGATGCAATTTATGCCAAAGTGTTGCCTAATCAACCTTGGTTTGATGAAGATAATAGTAGATAATTCATCTATTTACTTGTTTGGATGAGTATCAGCTACTGTTCACCTGCACGAAGTGTTCAATCTTTCACTGCAATTAGCTTATACATCTTAGGATGCTCTGTTGTCAAAGTATATTTCGCTGAACTTTCATCTTCTAATTTGTGATTTCGAACCATGGAATGACTTCATTGTATTGAATCTAAAAATGAAAAAAATGTTCAGTATATTATGAATTGTAAAAATTTCATACTTTCGATACTGAATCATTTTCTTTAAGTTGTAAATTCTAGTTTAAGATGTGTATTCTTAGACAATGGCTTGGACGATAATTTAAACACGTCAATGTGTTTGTTATTCATAACTGTTAGAGTCCTTGTATCTATGCTCTTCATCTTTAATGGTTGTCTTTGAAGATGTACTGCTCACTGTTTTCTTGTATTTTGGACTCTCGACAGTGAATGCTATTATTGTTCTTTGCCATTTTCTTTTGGGCAAGATCTAGGACTATTTCTAACTTGTTCCACTGCCACTACCTTTATGAGACTGTTCCTTATCAGAACCCTGTCTTTATTGGCCTATCATCATGTCATCTCTGTCATATATTTGCCATTCTCTTCTATTTGCATGAAGTCTTTTGAGGTTCATTGCCTTTGAAATATTAACATCGCTTTTGTTTCTATCACAAACTCTATCATTGTGTGTAGAAGTTTGATATGGATCTTTCTTAAGCCCTTCATGAATGTTACACTTAAAATGCACTGTTTTTTGCTTCACGATTGCCCTTTGATATTGGGAATGTCCTAAGTTCCTATAGGAAATTTGCATTAGAGGCAACCATAAATCTATGGTTTTAATATGTGACTGAGTAAATAATTTCTATGAAGAAGAGTTGCAACGGATTCAAAAAATAAAAAAAGGGCATTTCATCTTCCTTATATTAGTAGAATTGAAGTAGCTTTTCCAGAGAAGACTTTCACATGATAAGAAAACAATATGCAACCCGATTAACATGTAGTTTTCAATCAGTTTGAAGTTCATAATACATATTGACATAATCGCTAATGATATCATAGGCTTAGAAGGCAAGGACACACATCAACAAATTATAACTTTCTGTGCATAGGCGGTGATAACAGAGATTAATCTCCGATAAAGACAGAGAACAATTATCAATTCCGTTATCATCAGATCTATGAGTAACTATTATTATATGATCTATTTGACAGTCAATGGCATCTCTACATATCTCCTTTTGACATCAATGACAAATACAAATATGTCAATTTATCTAATACTGTCTAACATTCACATACTACTTACTACTAGATCCTTTGTGATGGATCAAGCTTCTCACATGGAGTGGTATACAAAAGATAATGCTTTGTGGTAGGTGCATATCACCTCAATGATTCTCTCTCTCTCTCGCTTCAGGTTATGAAGAAGCAAATGGACGAGGTTTGGTAGTACAAGTGTTAATGTATTTATCTATCTTGTGATCTATTGATTGAAAGAGTAGTGTTTTAGATTTGTTACAAAAGAGAATGGCTCATTTAATTAGATTGTTGTATGTGTTGTCAATTTGGTTTCAAGGTGTGTGTATTTGAATTTGTACATAAAATGATTTGAGTTTTATAGTTATGATAGGGTATATTAAATTGACTTGCAATAATCATGATGATTGTAGAATTGTTTTATATATGATAAGAGAAAAAAAAACTAGTCCACTATTTGATTCCATTGACTTTGTATTATATGTTAATTTTACTCATTTATTTTCATATTTATTGTGTGTTTATTGGATTGGATATTACACTCAGGGATGTGTGTGTGACTGAAATTTCTGAAAGTGTCTTTTTATTCCTATGGTTTAGTAAATTAAAGTGGAGAGCTTTCAATTTTTTTTGATTGTTTTGTTTATCTTTTGTAAGATACATGTCTAGGAATTCCAAATCCATTTCATCCATAACAAAGTCCTCAATAAATTTTAGTCATAGTTCTCTTCTGATATGAGTAGCTTCAGCTAGCTTGTTTAATTGTATAGCAAGACATTCTCCATACAGAAGAATTGTCTGGTGTGTGGTTAGAGTAGATCCCACATACTCCAGCAGGAATGGGCCTCCTTTGGAGGCCCTATCTATATTAAGCTTCCACCATATCAAAGAAGGAGGAGATAATTTTGCTAAGATGATTTATAATTTCTTTGTGTTCCACACCCTCATTGGAGATTGATGATATTTGTATATGCTTACAAATATGCTTATACAAATTTTGCGTAATTAGTGGATGGAAATGACAACTCCAAACTAGTATTTCTTCAAACTATTATCTTCAACTAATGCGAATAAATACTAATGCATAAATATACGAAATATTTGTGTTATGAAGTATCCTATTTCTTATATAAGCACATATGGCTCACATTATGCATTTGGTTTGTGTGGTAAATGATGATTCTTTCTTCTGTTTTGGTATTTGGAACAGGTTAGCACAAATGTTATTCGTCTTCACATTGATGGAGTAATGGTTGGAGAAAGAGAGTAGCATATGCATCACATTATATTGTCATAGAGGAGAACTTGAGGCCTCTAAACTTAGTTGGCACTGATAGTAACTTTAATGGTGTACAAGGATATGTTCATTATGTTAGGATTTTGATCCAATCCATCGTTACAAATCATTATGTCAAGGCACATAACTGTAAATACAAAATGGAAACCAAAATGTTCTTGTTCTGTAGATTTATATAAATATTAGTAACTTTGTAATGTAAGAATGTTCACTTATTCTCCAAGGTTTTTGCTTATCCGAGACTTACGAAATCCATCGCTGGAATTGGCACTTGATGATTCATCGGGTGCTTCAGATGATTACAATCTTGAGGAAAGTGGTGATGGTATATGGAATGTTGTTGCAGGCAAGGTGGGCTTGTTTGTTTTCTCAAATTTCTTTCTTGTTGTTCAATATTTTTTTTCAACGATTAAACAATTTACTGTCTGAAAAAAGAAATTTTTTAAAGTGGTTGAAAAGATTTATTTCATTTCTTGAGAGTTACTACAAAATTTCAAATTTCCAAGATGTTATAAGTGTCAAGACTCAAGTTTTGGTATAACATTCACATTGAGTTCTCTTTGGAGGTTAATATTTCAATGAATTAATCTAAAAAAATAGGCTTAGTTATAGAACATTTTTTTTCCTTTTAGTTTGTTTTATATCCCAAAAATTTAGTCTTACAAATTGATACAGTTTCACCTAACAGAATTTGCGGTCTTATGTGGTGACCCTTGTTTGAAATGCCTGTTTATGTTTCCAGGCATCCTGTCACGGGAATTTTGCACTTGATGTTGTCTTATTAGATGCACTTGGTCGTTCCATTCACAAAGATATGGAGGTGCGGAATATTTTTAAAGCTTTATTTATTATGTGAACAATTTCACTTGGTGTTTAATCTATTCTATGATTTTCAGCTAGGTAACTTGTGTACTTAAAAACTATATTTTCCAGCTTGTTGCATTACTTGTGTACGTGGATAATGGAGCCCTTGTTGAGAAACCAAAAGACAATGCAGAAGTTCCCCTTCTTATCACCTTTGATGGTGTTGAGTTTCCTTTGACTGAGTGTCCAATCATACTTATTCATGGGCGTGCATTTTTTAAGGAAAATATCCTAGGTATCTCTTATACCTGATAAGTAATTTGCTGCTTTTTTTTCTTTTTTTTTTTTATCTCAACCTTAGAAGTTATAACAGTTTTTCTTTATAGTGGTCCTCTAAATGTGATCGTAGGCTATTTCGAGTATGTTTTTGATTCATCTCACAATATGAACTATTCATTTTTTCGAGTATTCTCATGACCAATCTATTGTCTCAAGAAACCGTAACAGTCGAACACTGTATGTATCATGGAAAAAGCCTAATGCTTCTACAAATCAACTTGACACATGTAATGTCCCCTATTAGGAGGCTGTCAATTCCCAAAGAGCAACATATATTACTACCTATTATATTACATTAATCAAGATTAAATAGTTAAAGTTTCTCATAATACAACTTAATATTGTCATTTCGCTAGTCCTAATCCTAAACCCATCTAATTCTCACTCCTAGAAGAGGGCATTGGCTTGTCTCTAGAGGGCACTTGACAACACCTCCCTAATACAACCTAGATGTCAGGAACATCAATCCATTCACCATTGGGGCTCTTTCATTGGAGTGAATTTACTCTGTCCGTCCCTAATAGCACCCATCTCCCTTAGGGAATAGAATAATTAGAATAGATTTATGACCTAGGATGAAGTTATGGCAATATCACTTTGTACTATGGATGTATATTATGATTGTCATACATATTGCAGTCTATATCAATATTACTATTAAATTATCCATAAGATCATTATTATGCTTCTTATATTAAACATAAAGCACATCCCCATGCATACCACCAAGAACAAGGATGTTCTGCTTATAACTTAATAACAATTTTGATCTGATTTGATCAATGGTGTTGTCACTGGATGCTTTAGATTCCTTTCCTTTTCACTCACAAGTTTATACCCTTTCAAAACCTTTTAAGGTAGCCTGTCAAGTACTACCAACTTTCAAAACCAAACCTTGATAGTTGAAACATAGATGGCAATGCAAAATTATGATCATGATTGGAGTATGAAAAAAGTGCATTGGTTTCAAAACCAAACAAACACTGACAGTTGAAGCTATTGGTTAATTCATTCATGAGATTCATGAAACAACTAGTGCAATTCATTAGATTCATGAAACTACTAGTGCAATTTATTAGATTCATAGTCACACAATAAATGTTAATGTGCTTTCATTCCTTCAGCTTGTTTTCTGAACATGCTAGCCCCCCTTATTTTTTAAGTCCCATAGTAAAATTTCACATATTATCTTTCAACCTTTGGAGGTAGGGGGTTTTGGGATTAGGCTTGCCCTTGTGTTGTTAGGCTGGCCACTTCACTGTTATTGGTTCCTCACCTTTTAGACCACTGTCATTTCCTTAATTAATGAATAGACATCAAGGTTTGGCATTCAACTCATCCTCTATCCTTTAGCGAACAATCCATACTCTGGAATGATTAAAATTATTAAAGGATAATTTTCCATAAATAGTTTCCTAATGTTGATCCAATGACCTTAATTCATCTGCTAACCTTGAGATCTCTTGTTGATTGTGGGAACTACATCATGCCTCCATCAAAATTTTATCTGGTATTGCCCTATCCAAGTAACCACCCTTTTACTTTTAGTTTTCATATTGATAATACAAGTGATATATATCTATTTACATAAAATTTGAATATAATGCACCTCTGCTGCTATTTCATGTAGGATTACTAATGACTACCAAAGAAGCTTGGGTGAGTTCATATTCTTCTCATAAGATATATTTTAACTTTGCATACAATTGGTTTGTTTTATACTATAGGACATGTATATTGAATCATTCTATGATATTTATCCACTTTTTAGGACACCACTACATTCTCGAAGATACTGTAAGGTTGGTTAGTCTTTATTATCTATATTTTTGTAGTTTTGAAAGGAATGCTCAATTTGTAGTAGTGACTGTCTAAAGATTGTAATTTCTCTTTTTAGTAATAAAAATATTAATAATTTTGTTATAAAGATTTTTTTAAATACATTGTTAAGATTTTGTCATGTAAATTTATGTTTTGTTGAATGTGATTCTATAATTCTATTCTATTCATATATTCTATTAGTTCTTGTTGAATGTGTATGCAATAGTGCTATAAATGACTAGTTATGCCTTTGTTATGATTCATGATGGGTTTTGTACTTTAACTGTTCTTGCATTCTATAAATGATCTTTGTCTTCCTTTGCTTCTACCTTATTGGCTCATGGTAATCCTTCATTTTATGCTTATTAACATTAGGACTATCACACAAAACTTAAGGTTTCTATGAGATCTTCCAAGACTACAAATGGAGGTTTTAAGATCATGGATGCTTTGTCTTGTCACTTGTCATTATTCATTGGTTTTTCCCTTTTTGTGCCCTTTTGACTATCATAAACTTCTCACAATCTATCATTGTTGGATTATTTCACAAATTCAACTTTGCCTTCCCACTCTAGACCGTACTTCCCTCTGACCACTTGAGTAGAACACTCTAAACTAAGAAACCACAAATACTCTCTAATGCTCTGCAAAACTGACAAGTTAGATTAAAACCTGTGGTGATTATAACACACAAAAACAACAAGAAACGAGATTAATGTTAGTGTTATTCAACCAAAGATTAACCTAAGCAGGCATATCAAAAGAGATACTAAGATCATGCTAACATATTTAACAAATGAAACAAATATAAGAAGGCATCTCCAAATGCCTTTTAACATGTTCTTAGCTCCTTCTCCCTTGTTCCTCTCCTCTCCAAGTTCCAAATTAGTGTAGCTCTCAGCAACTTTTTGCACTATGGATGCTTATGGAGGTTCAAGATTGTAGATGATTACTCTAAAATGCTATGCAAATGTAGATAAAAGCTAATATTAGATGCTATGATGCTAAAATGATTTATTTTAGGCCAAAATAACAATTATATGAGTTGATTATGCTAAATGCTTGAGAATGCTTGAGGATTTGAAAATGAGGAATGTGAGCTCTATTTATAGGTAAAATGGAGCAATGGATGGTTGAGATTGAGTAATCTCAACAAGGATCGAGATTGAATGATTTGAGATCCATGTGAGGGCTTTTAATCCAATCCCAGGATGACAAGTGTCAATGTGAGATAGGTTGAGAGGAGAGGGAAGAAGCATTAAATGCTTGGCATGACCTGAGAGTTAACTTGGGAGTTAAGGTCAAGGTTGGGTTGATTGAATAAATTCTTTATTCAAAGAATAAAGCTTTTATCCAATGGATAAACTCTTGTGCAAAGGCAAAAGGGATAACCATGGTCAAAGCAATAAATGCTTGAGGAGACACATGAGTGCAAGTTGAAATAACCATAAATGGTTATGTAAGAGCCATAAATGGTCATGTAAGAGCCATTAGTGGTTTTGGAAGACTTTGGAGGTTAAATTGTTGAACACACGAAGCATTTAATGCTTTTCAAAGACTTTGAAGTCTTTGAGAAGTGACTCCAAGTTGCTTAGGAATGTGACAATAATTAGGGGATGGATTAGGCTAATTAGGAAGGGGTTAGAAGAATCTAGAAGGGGGTTTAGGAATGCAAGTGGATTTGGTGGGTGAGGGAAAATAGGATTTTTATTTAAAATAAATTAATTTATTTCAATAAATGTGTGCAAGTTGCATTTGTAGGAAAATGCAAGTGGGGGGATAAATGATTTAAATAAATGTTTGATTTAATTTATTTAAAAGAGGAATAGGGGATTAAATGAAATAAATATGAATCTTTATTCATTTAATTGATTTGTGAATTTGGTATAATGAATTAATTAAAATTGTAAAGCGGAAAATCGCGGTCGAACCCTAGTTGGTCTCCCCTCTTCTAACTCCGAGGAGAGAGAAGGGAGGTTCGCTAGGATTCGATGGGTTTTCACTTAGGGGGGAGACTTTACATTCAAAAGAGGGGTTGAAACTCATAAGATCCAATCCCACATGATGTAAGATTGGATGCTAAATGAATTTCAAGGGTTCGGAAAGCAAGGCTACCCTCTTTTGTAAAGAATGTTGATTAAGGAAATTAAGCTAAGGATGCATAGAAAGTCATAAAGATTCGCTTATAAACTGAGTTCGGGTTATAGGATGAAGCTGCGGACTTGGAATTAGCAGTAAAATGTCGATATGGTGCTGTCCTGCAAATTTGGGCAAAAGTTGTCGGGACGATGGCACCTGGTGCCACGGTCCTCCGAAAAATCCGCGAAACGAAGGGGGATCTGTTCATCTCTGCACAAGGATTCCAGATCTTCAATTTCAGCCGCGTACCTGCAACCTACACACAGAAAAGCGAAGACGATTGGGGGGTTAGGGATTAGGGGTTTGCCTTTAGGTCAAACCCCGGTTTTGGAATTAACCAAGAAATGAGCAAGAGCTGTAAATGTAAATGATTGTAAAACAAGTACTAATACCTTGTTCTAAGGATGTTTGTATCCTTATGTGCGAAGGTTTAGATGTTGTATGTTGTAGTATGTAGCATGTAATAAGTGATCTCCTCTTCAATGGTTGAATCCTTGACTTGAATGCAACACTTAGCCTTGAATGGAGACTTGAAATGATCAATTGCTTGAAGGAATGCTTGAATGCTTGAATGCTTGAGTATAGTTTCCACGCCTTTTCCATCATATCGAATGAGAGAGGAAAATGTAGTTTATATACTTGTCATTTAGGGTTGATAGACTGATTTTCCCGACCTTAGGCCGACCAGGGAAGTATATTTCCAAATTGCAATCAAAAAGACCCGATATCACTTAGGAAACCGGGCCCAAAATAGGACCCAGGGACCAGGGCGCTGGGCGCCCTGGTCCTGAGGGACCAGGGCGCTGGGCGCTCTGGTCCCACCTCCCGGGACATCAGGGTGCAAGGAGGTTCAGGCCAGGGTGCTTGAAAAATGCAGTTTTCAGTGTCGGGAGCGAGTTTTGGGGTCTCCATTCAGGTTGCGTGTTGCGTCGCCATCGTGAAGACTGAAATGCAGTCGAAATTGCAAGTGTCGCAATTTTAGGACGCTACAAAAATAAATTTAATAATTTATTTAATTAATAATAGGAGAATGTTTGAAGATGAATTAATTAAATATTAATTTAATTAACTATTTGCTAGTGGATTTTTAATCAAATAAATAGTAAATATTCATTTAATTAAACTGGACAGATTTATGTGACTACACTCTCTTTTGACTGTCATTTTGTCTTTAGGTGCCTTTAAAGTTTTGATCCCTTATGAGTACTATGGTGGTGACTAATGGACTACAATGATCCATAATAGATTCCATCGTATGGTGCTTCAACCTTTCAAAAATTGTCTTTAACCCTACACACTTCAGACTCTAATATCCTCTAGGACAACCATTGTGTTATTGAGAATGAGGGCTCTTGTTTGGTGCTATGATCACAATGTATTATTCACCTTTGCTCTTTGTAATTGTCCCTAAACAGGCTTTGTCCCCTATTGGTTGCTCTTTTTTGTCTTTTTTTAGTAGGGTTTGGTGTCATATGGAGTTTTGAAAAACCTTAAACCTATCCTAATGTCATACCATCATAGCATTTAGGACTACTCCTTGGTCTATTGACTGTATTTCTGTTCTTTGGATCTGCATTATGTGATGCAGCCATAACCAGTAAAAACCCTCAAAAGAGTCAACTGACTTATGTAGCAAGAGAGACACAATCAAAGCAGTAAGAAAACATAACAAATTGATATAAACAGATCATATTCAAGTCATAGAACTTTCAACAATCATCTAGTAATCATCAGATTATCGTCAAAGAACATCCGGTAATTAACCAGTTACATGTAGGCTTCAAGCCAGAAACAACCCAATTGAGACTCTAAAGATCAACCGGATGACATGTGAATCTCAATCCTTATTCTTATTTCTACTTCCTCTTCCCTTACAAATGATTACATAACATCATATTTATACCCACCAGAACATATTTGGGTCGGCCTCAAGAGATTACATTCACCAATGCAGGAAAATGAAACGTGTAATTAGGTCGGCCCTAAGATTTAAGAAATCTTTTTGGAAAATAACAACCAAGTGATACAGATCAATAGGAAGGTTAGCCACATGCCAAGGAACATTGAACAAGACCCAAGATGGATCCACACACCAAGAATCATGTCGGTAATGAAGGAAAACCAACTAGTAAGCACAAGAACTATCTCGGGAACCCAGAGACAACCAATCGAAAGCGATAACTAACCAGAGAAGAACCCAAATGAACTAGAAATATGGAATCAACCACATGAAACCACCAGGAAACTGCAAACAAAATCTGCCATGAAGAACAAGCAACTACCGGTACATACCGGTAAGGATATAAAAACTACACAAAGAACTAAACAAGAACAAAACTGAAAGGAAATGTTTTTGGTTGCTGCAAGATTTCTCATCAACCAGGGATTCTCCTGCATCAGACAACCTAGGTAGAAAAAGATACTCCATGAGAGGCAACTCATGAACATCTAAAATGATTCAGAATGAAGATCGCATGCTCATTTCTGATCCAAACATCTTCTTTATCTGCCAATCTTTGCTCTATCTCTCTCGGTGCTTCAATTGACTTCTCTAACCTATGACTCTTTTTGTTTCTCTTTCTTTGCTTCAGATCTGCACATTGCCTTTGTTTCTGCATTTCTGATTTGGTTCTGCCACAAGACCTTATCCGGTTTGTTACATCAACCCCCTCTCATCCGGTTCCATCTGTCCATCAGACTCATCTGTCAAATCCTTCTGCCAACTCAGGTCACCCTTCGGTAAAATCTTTGCAACTGGTTCTATCAGATCTTCCAGTATAACCTCTACCGCTGGTTCTTTCAAACCTTCCAGTATGACCTTTGCTACCAGTTTCCTGCAACTTTTCTCAAAACGTGGATTCTTCACTTCCTTCTCTTTCTCCTTCAAAGAAATCAATGTGAACTTCTGCCCATCCTTTTCAATAGTAACCAAGTTTCTTCTATAGTCATAAATAGCTCCTCTATCATACTGCAAAGGTTTTCCCAACAAGACATGACAAACATTCATTGACACAATATCACATAAAACTTCATCTTTGAAAGGCCCAATATTGAAACTCACCCAACACTACTCCTTTATCTCTATCTTCTGATCATCTTGTAACCAACTTACCTCATAAGGACAAGGATGTTCAAGCCTCTTCAACCCAAGCTTTTCAACCATCTCCTCAGATACTAAATTATCAGTACTTCCACTATCTACAATGACCTTGCAACACTTACCACCTGATTGGCATACCGTCCATAAAAGAATCCTCCTCTGAGCAGATCCAGTATCCTTTCTTCTGAACATAAGGGATTCTCCTTGCTCCGATGCACAGTCAGATCGGGTACCATTCGGTTTTTCATTTGCTAGACAACTTCTTGACATTGCCTACTTACATTCATAGGATCTATGTCCGGTTTCTCCACACTTGAAACATTTGCCAAGAAATTCTCTACCGGTACGGCTGCTACCTTTCCTCAGTGTCTTCTATTCTGGTTCTTTACTCCACTTAGGTTTTGCATCCTCTTCTTCAATCGGTTTCTTCATACTATCATTCATCTTGAATTTCTCCTTTGCCTTATTTTGTTGTCTTCTTCTCACCTTCTCCTCGACCTTCAAAGCATACTGGTAAGCTTCTTCAACTGTTGAAATCTTCAACATACTCATCTCATCTTGAATGTTAAAAGCAAGCCCATTGATGTACCTCACCACCTTTTCTTTGTCCATCTCTCTATGTCAAGATCTGATTATCACCTTGTAGAATTCCTCAGTATATTCCTTCACAGTCATGTTTCTCTGTTTTAGGTTTTGCAACTTCTTGAACAACTCTAGTTCATAGTCTCCCGGTATGAACTTGGCCTTCAATCTTGCAACCATTTGTCTCCATCGGGTGATCTTCAATTCACCATTCTCTACTATGTCTTTCTGCAAATCTTTCCACCACAAGGCAGCATGCCCTTTCAACTTGGTCCATACCAACTAGACTCTCTGCGGGTCCTTGACATCCTCAAACTCAAAGTAGTCCTCCAACTCTCTGATCCAATCGATCAGATCCTCCGTGTTCAGTGTTCCAAAAAAGTTAGAAACCTCAACTTTATGCACTTTACTTGCTTGTGCCACTACTCTTAGGAATCTTTCCTCTCTCTCATCTTCTGGTCCTTCAGCTTCCTCAAGCTCTTCATCAGCTTCCTCATACTCATCCTTAGAGTCAGGGTTTCTTCGCAAACCAGCCAAAGCATTCTAGATTTCATTCCTCACTTCTTTCTTGAAGTTTTCCATCATCTGTTCTGCCCTCTGGGGGTTTGTTCTCCTTGATGACGTCTCTTCTTCCACTCTAGTGAACTGCCTCAACTTGGTGATCTAACTACCGGTTTCAATTGCCTCCCCTCAGCGATCTATTGAACGCCCACACAACCTGCCTCCAATCGGTGATCTATCTACCTCTAGGAATGCCTCAATGCTCGCAAACTATTCTTCCACTAGCAGGTCCATAACTAGATCTGATACCAATTGATGCAGCCATAACTGGTAAAAACCCTCAAAAGAGTCAATCGAGTTATGCAGCAAGAGAGGCACAATGAAAGTTGTAAGAAAACATAACAAATTCATATAAACAGATCATATTCAAGTCATAGAACTTCTGGCAATCATCCGGTAATCATCAGATTATCATTAAAGAACATCCAGTAATTAACTAGTTACATGCAGGATTCAAGCCAGAAACGACCCAACTGGGACTCTAAAGATCAACCAGATCACAACATGCGAATCTCAATCCTTATTCTCAGTTCTACTTCCTCTGCCCTTACAAATGATTACATAATATCATATTTATACCCACCGAAACATATCCGAGTTGGCCTCAAAAGATTGCATTCACCAATGCAGGAAAATAAAATGTGTAATTAGGTCAGCTCTAGGATTTAAGAAATCTTTTCGGAAAATAACAACCAAGTGATGCGGATCAGCAGGAAGGTCGGCCACATACCAAGGAACATCGGATAAAACCCAAGATGGATCCACACACCAAGAATCGTACCGGTAATGAAGCAAAACCAACCGGTAAGCACAAGAACTATCTCAGGAACCCAGAGACAACCAACCGAAAGCGATAACTGACCGGAGAAGAACCCAAATAAACTAGAAATTTGGAATCAACCACATGAAACTGCCATGAAACTGCAAACAAGATTTGCCATGAAGAACTTGATCAACTTGTTATGCCCTACATACCTAACCCCCATTAGTTTCCTTGTGTTGAAAATATGGGTCCCTCTTTTTGCTTTCTGTAGCTTTGGTTTTTTTAGTTTTGCCTGGTAACCTCGGAACCCCGGAACACTGGAGTTCTGAGGTCTCCTTCATTTGTTTTTTGTTAGTCCTACCCCAGAACCCCGGAGTCCCGAAGTAGGTATTTGTTTGTTTGTGCACAACCCCAGATCCCCGAAGTCTCGAAGTCATGCCTTGTTCTTTTTCGTTGAAGCCTCGAAACTTCGAAGTCCTGAGTTCTTCATGTTTTGTTAGTCATCAACCTCGGAACCCCAGAACCTCAGAACCTCGGAGCCTCGAAGTCCCAAGTTCTTCATGTTTTGTTAGTCATCAACCTCAGAACCCCAAAGTCTCTAAGTTGTTTTGTCTTTCAACCTCAGAACCCTGGAGTCTCGAGGTCGTTTTGTCCCTTTTTACCTCGGAACCCTAGAGTCCCGAGGTGAATTTTGTTGTCTTTTGTTTGCCACCTCCAGAACCCCAGACTCCCGAGGTCTTGTTTAAGGTGATCATACAGACAAAGCTGGGGGGGCGGTATAAATAAGAGGAATGAACTTTTCTAAGTTCGTTTGTGCACTCAAGTTTTTTAGAGCTCCTAGTTGCGACCTCCCGACTTCGCGCCCTCGTGTTGCTGAGCGTTTTGCGTGTTTTTCTCACCAAGTTGGTGAATTTTTCTCCTCCTTGTGTTTCCGCGTTTAGATCTTGTTGTTTCTTTTAGTTTTTTTTGTTTGTTTATATTTTCTTTTAGGGTTTTTTCTCGTTTTGCGTGTTTTTTTTTTTTCGTGTGCCTTAGTTTTCCTCACCTCGGACTCCCAGAGTTCTGGGCAGGGTAGTTTTCTTCACCCCAAAGTCCTGATGTCCTTTCTTATTGGGCTATTATTTTAATCCCGGAACCTCGGATCTCCGGAGTTCCAAAACATCTTCTTGATGTCCTTTTGATATACCTCGGAACCCCAAGGTCCTGATGTTAACCCTTCCCATCTACCCCGAAACCTCGTAACCCCAGAGTCCTAGAGTCCATTTGTCTCATCCATCTCAGAACCCCAAAGTTCTGGACTCTATTTAGTTATCCACCCCAAAACCCCAAAGTTTCGAAGTTTGTTTTTCAAGCCCATCCACCCTGGAGTTCCGAGGTCAGTTGTTTTATAAGGAAGTTATCCATCCCGGAACTGCGGAGTCCCGAGGTGGATGATGTTATAGATATTTTTATCTGTGAATAGATTAATTCTTAATTATTTCTTGTAGATCAGAGCGTTTAGATGGACCCAACTTCCAGCAAGCGAGGCAAGGAGTTAGACAAACTTCCCATGACAATGAAATATCAATATCAAGGATAGGTGTATGTTTCAAAGCTGGATGACTAGATTAAATGGGTGACAAACACAGAGGTGGGGCACATCGAGTTAGAGGATATTAAGACAAAATTGGACCGATCAAGGCCAGAGGCCCCACTGAGAAGGATTAAGAGATCAGGCTTGGTGGAGGCAACCATCTTCCCATAATCAGTCCAAGCTCCTGAATTTATTATGATTGTTGCATAGTTCTACGATGCAGATATAAGAAAGTGCATAGATGGTTAGGATAGGATGGTAATTGACTTGTCTGCAGATATGTGGGGATTTGTGTTTGGCATCGCTGCGAGGGATGAAGTACTCCTAACTACTGAAGAAGCCCTCAGAGTATGGAATAGCAATATTGCTCCAAATAAGAGACACATGAATGAGAATTGGTTAGAGGAGGAGAGAAAAACAAGGCTAAAAGCCACAAATGTCTCAATGGCAGACTTTAAGGATGCACAATGATATTTGATCATCATGTTGAGCAAGGCCTTTGACAAGTTAGATTGCAAGCATTTCCATCCCTAGATGGTCCATTTCATGACCACTATCCTTATAGGGAAGCAATACTTCGACTGGGCTCAAATCCTCTCCGACAACATCCATAAGTAGATGAAGGAAGTACATCAAACGAAGAAGTTTTTTTTCACTTCCTATGTTATCTGGGTGGTTGCCTGAGTAGGTATATTCCTGGGATTATAGGTAGAGGGCCAGTTGGGAGATAAGGAAGGGCAGAAAAAGGTGTGGGAGTATTACTCACAACTCCCTCTAGACAATGCAAAGACCCACTTTAAAAGAATCAACGATTCCTTCCTCTTCTCTATTATGATCAAACTCACAGGTGATACAGGTTATAGGATAAGCCTTGAAGCAATGGCGATCATCCAAGAATGGGCATGTTGGTTCATCCAGAACCATCGCTCTACATATAAGGGTCAGTGGGTTCACATGGAACCCCATGCTATTGCCGCGATATTGCAATGATCACATTATTTTGTTGGAATATGTCAGGCAGATGCTCGGCCTCCAATCCCTTATGCCCTCGAAACACAAGGCAGGGATATATTTCTCTTTGTCCATTGGCTATTTCTCTTGTTCAAAAATTTAGGTAGCGAAGACGGCAGAGTAGGAACTAAAAGATCTAAATATTAAAGAATTTGATTATGCAAGGGAGTATTATGATCCCTATGGCAAGCTCAAACAAATCATGCTGAAAGCATATGAGGGGCACAAGCCTATATTGGAGGACTTTTATGCAAACCTCCAGGACAGTTTTGAGGTTAGAGAAAATAATTATTATAGACTGTCAGTGCCTCAAATTTTTGAAATAGAAACCAATCTCCCCAAAGAGCTGAGGGGCGATGGAGAGCTATTAGACTGTATATAAAGAACAAGAAATTGACAAGAAGCCTCTCTCTCCTATAAGGTGGTTGGCGCATAAAGATACAGATATAGACCGAATAACTCAAACGGTTATCAATAGAACTAGATAGTGGCTCGGTTTAAGGGTTAGGCTAATCGCTTCAAAAGGGAAGCAAAAGAATCTACCTCAAGTGTGCCCCAATCAAGGGGTTATAAGGAATATGCTCGTAAAATGAGGTCTAGTTCCTGGAAGAATACGTCAATTGACCCAGATGAAGCTGTTGAGCCTGAAGAAAGTACTGATGAATTGTTGAAGAAGCTTTAGGAGTAGATGAGAAAGTCTAAACTATTGAAAAAGGCTGCAAACTTTGGAGTGAGAGAAGGGCTGGGTGCTGTGCCACTAGCAGAGGTACTTCCTGTAAGAACAACAATTGGACAAACTGTAGGAGAAGGCACTTAGGAGGAAGAAGAACAAGGAAAAATAGATAAAGGTGCACCCACTCAGCCTCTATCAACAACTGCAACACAAGCCCTAGTTACTAATGCCCTTATGCCACCACTAGTTGATACAACAATAGTGCCTCCTAGGACACAGGCATTTAGACCTACCACGGAAATCGTAAGTGTCCGTAATGTTGAAACAGACTTTGACCAAGAGGAGGAACAACCTATGGGACAACAACCATGTGGAGGAGAGAAAGAACAAAATGAGGCTGAAGATTTGTTGAATGAAAGATTAATCTTAACCCCTCAGGACCAAGAAGATCTCTTGAAAGAGATAGCTGTCGGGAAAGGTATGGGAGAAATAGATAAGGATGGTAGGACATTTGGGGAAGAGGTCGGTGATAGGTTAGGAGGGTTGCACAAGCAACAACAATTGAGTGTTGATATTTCTCTCCAAACTAATCTAGCCCACCAAATTGCTTCACCTCAAGGCCCTAAGCACACAAAGGAAGAGGAGAAAGATGAAGTAGAGGAACAATCAAACGTGCACATTGTGACTATTGACATAGTGCCTCACGAAGGTGATAAGGATGAGGATGTGCCACAATGGTTAGAATTCACCTTTGAGAAAAAGAAGAGGAAAGTAGTGTTACCAAAGGTTACACTACAACAGGCAATCACAGAGGAACCAAGGAAAGTTAAGAAAGCCAAGACTATGCATAATTTGTCAAGAACATGTTCTAGTGAGGTGGTTGCAGATTTAGCAGTTCCTTTACAAGTAGAAGGTCAAATCTCCCCAAAGTACCAAGTGTCTCAGGTAAAACTAGGTAAGTAGACAAAGTGGGGGGAATTAGATACCTAGGAACTGGCTACCAGTGTCGTTAGGGCATGAATGGAGAAGGAATATACCTCCCATGCAGAAGTCAAAGCACAACTGGAGCAGCACAAGTAGTTGTTGGTAGAAATGGGCAAGCCTTTAAATACTTGTAAAATGATAATTTACCTTCAAACTCATCACTCCCAGAGGGAGAGGTAAAAGCATTGCTAGAGGTAAGACAGGTGGCCGCCACAACAAAATCATGGGCACAACTAAATGCCTCCAAACTTAGACTATTTTTGCAAAATGCCATGAATGAATACAAGGAGGCAGTATAGGTAGGAAGAGCATTAGATTCTTGCTCTCAGCAATGGGAGCGGAAGCTACACATGTTTAGCAAGCAGTTCCGGGTATTGAGTAAGGTTTTGCACCTATGTGAGGAAGTAATCATAGAGGAGGACCTCCTGGGTGGAGACAATTGTAAGAATTTGCAGTCTTACGCATACATTTTGGAGTTGAAGATGGAAATGCTTCAGCAATATGTGAAGGATGCAATAGACATTGGAGTTCCCCTCCTCAAGATGGTAGAAAGGTATGAAAATTTTGTAAGACAGTTACTTGGAGTTTTTGGGCTAGGGATAACCAATGCAGGAGTTATGGAAGAAGAGCAGGTACTCAGCCAATGGGATGCATATGAGGCCCAGCAGTCGGGACCTCCGACCCAATTTACTGTTACATTGATGTACATGTATACATACTTGATAACACAATGTCAAGAGGCCGCAAAGACTATAGGGGATTTGGAGAAGGAAATAAAGAATGCAGAGGAAGTTTTGAAAAAGTATAAATTCATAATCAAGCATGTTGTTGATCCTCCTGCTGAGGTAGTTTCACGTGTCATCACCAATTATAAGTCTTATAAAAAGAAGTAGAAGATAAACGTATAGTTACTAAAGATAGGAGGACTTTTGAGAGGAGTTTTTGCATGACTTCCCCACTGGTACTCCAACTCACGTTCCAGTTTTGAGCAAAATTTTGCACGACTATGAAATCCTGGGTCATACAACATGGTCTTCATAGTGCTCACTTAACTTCCATTTTGTAGTAGTTAACTGGAGTATAGAGGTAGAAACTTGCAAGTTAATTGCGACTCTTAGCTTTTGAGTTCTTAATTTAGATTAGGTTTATTTCCTAGAAAGTAGGGCATAAAACTATAAATTGAGGAGTTTGATTCATTTGTAAGGGCCCACAAATTGATGATTTGAGGCCCACTTAGAAATTTTAGATTATTTTTGCAGATTGTTATGAACTTGAGTTATTTTTGTTACCCATTCTTTGAAATTAATACAAGAAGTAGCTTATAGATTGCCTGATCTATGCATATGTTCTATGAGTTTGTTCTTTGTGATTCGATAATGTCTATTGTTTGAAATCAATAACGTGTTCTAATCTTCCATTCATTGCTTTATGACTCATGCTACGCATGTAAGTGGTGTATGCGAATTACTGGGATAGACAATATTGTGGTGATATTCTTTCCATGAGTCTGTAAGGTTGCTGACTTTGCAGATTTACTGGAGGTCCGTTATTGAATGTTGATTTGGATAATATTTGATGATATTTGGATTGCAAGGTACTAATTAAGTAGCTTGTTAAGTTGTCATTGAATTGGTTTCACTATTATTTTCTTGTTTCCCTATCTCTTGCAATTTATTTCCAGAAGAATCTTAAAATCATAAAAATACAAAAAAAGGAAGTTAAGTTATTAATGGTTATTGGGATTTAGTTTTAACCAACAGGCCCCTCAATAGGTACAACCACATCAACCATTGGGCTACCCATCACCGTCGAGATCCAACTATAGAGACCTTGGAGTTATTAGTTCCCAGAACTTATTGCTTTTAAGGAGAGGTGGTGAGTGTTCACATTGACTACCTGATTGTCGGCGAGTGTGTCAAAACAACCGTCAACATAGCTACTGGTACATATCGGTAAGGGACTAAAACTGCACAAAGAACTAAACAAGAACAAAACTGAAAGGAAATGTTTTTGGTTGATGCAAGATTGTGCATCGGTTGGGGATGCTCCTACAACATTATGACCGTGATTTCATTATTTTATCAATTCTTATATCTCCATGCATACATTTAAATATGATTGCTTTAGCTTTTCTTTATACTCTATTTCTTTTCTCAATATTCTAACTCATTGTACCTTGAGCTGCTCCTCATTACCATAGCATCTTAATACTCTGTTATTTGTTATGACTATGAATATTGACAATCATCTCTTCTCTATGTCTTATCACAACAAATCATGTGATTATCCTTTAAATGTTTGTCATTGATTAGTCTTGTTACTTATTTTTTCCTTGAATAGGACTGCCAAACAACCTTTCTCATCATAGTTGCCCTTGGTTTGCTTTCATTTTCACTACTAATGGCAGAGTTGATGTTGTATGACCTCTCCTTTATATAATTGGTCTCCATGGTCATACTATTTTGAATGCTCTATACTCCTCATTGTTCTTTCCTTGAGTCTTCAAACCTTCACAAGTGAGTTTTCATAATCTTTGTATTGCCCTTTAAGACTTGATTTGCTTTCTAAAAGGCACTTTATCATTATACATGCAGATCTTAATGATGAATATGCTTGAAGCTTTTAAAAGATAAAGATCATCTCTTGATGCTATCGACATGATTTCCATAGACAAGGAATCTAACATGTACCTTTCTTGATTTGAATTGGAAATAAAATTTTAAATGCATTTAAGGCCCAAGACCGAATTGAATAATAGTTACCTATGAGTCAATCCAACAAACAATTGAGTTTAAGATTTATGAACATTTATATACAAATAAGTTCAAAATAAAATATGAATAAGGGGTTTTACACATATATCTAGTATTAATGACCAAGTGTTTGTGTAAATTTTAAATGAATTATTGGGACAAAGTAAAATTTCTTGTACATATTTTCATTTCAAATCCTTTTAGATTTGAAGCAGAAAAGTTAATAGTGTTGTTTTATGCTATCACACATTTTTTACTCTTTATAAGCTTCATTAATGGATATGATATGATTGCCACTAGTTTCATATTGATTATATACAACATACATCAGCAGGATGGAAGATGGTAGGCTAGCATTGGAAGAGTAGTTGTAAACAAAGATCTATATTTAAAAACATATAGTATGTTTGCTCTCCTTCTATGTATATAACAACTACTCCTATATGGTTTTATGATAATGGTACTATATTTTTATAATATAACTCTTCAAAGCAAACCATTGAGACATTAGTGTTTTTTCCATTTCATGTTCTCACTTGATTGAGTTAACTTGATAGGTACACAAGAAGAGGTTATTGAAGCATATGACACTGCTGCCATCAAATTTAGAGGCCTTAATACTGTGACAAATTTTGATATGAGCAGATATGATGTGAATAGTATAATTGAAAGTAGTACATTACCCATTAGGGGAGCTGCAAAATGGATCAAGGAAGCCACTATATCTTATCTAAGTGTCAAAGATCGTCGAACAAATGAGGACATGTATTCACAAATCACACACACCTTAACCAGTTGCACCAATGCTTATGCCAATTACCTGAGTGGGCATACAAGATGGCCTATGATCACATTTGAACAACATGCATTCAATGTGATTTGCAATGGCTCAGTTGGAATTTTGTAAATTTTATAATAGAATAATGAATATGACAGTTTCGATAGAAATATTTGAGGGGGCGTAAAATGATCCTATCTAGGGGAAATGAACTATCCTATTTTATTTTTTTGGGTTAGCCAACATTCAACTCCAAATGCAACCATTGTACAAACACATTTTTGTACAGTGAAACAAATTATTGCTTATGGAAGTGTATGCTTGATTTCTTGGGAGGTTCTATCTCTTCAAAAAGTTTCTTTAGTTCATATTTTGATTCTTGTGTTCTTATGTTTGGGAAATTAGTGACAATATTCAATAATGGTTATGCCAAATCCATGTTATGTTTTTTTGGTTATGGAGGAACTCCCACATCATTGTGTAAGATACAAAACATTGGAAATAATTACAATTAATATGGTATTTCTAGTTAAGTTAGTTTGTTATGCTACTTTGTTGAGTGTTTTGTAAGAAAAAAATATTGAAAATAATTATAGCGAATATTGTATTATTGCTATTTGGAAACATTGAATGTTAAAAACCACACAAAAAATAATAAAGTAAATTATTTATTTTTTTAATAAAGTGTTTTATATTGTCTCTAGAGAGACAATAATAAGGATTACATACATATTGTCTTGAAATAGACAAAATTGAAATTGTCTCTAAAGAGACAAAAATACTTCTGTTTCATATTATCTTAATAGAGACATTTTTTTAAGACAATAATTCGAGACACTCACTTAAAGACAATACACAAGTTTTTTTGGTCTCAAGTTAAGACAATTTACTCAATAATTGTCTTAAACCCCTCTCTATGTAGTATTGGTCATAGAAACAGATTGTAGAAGAATAGTGAAGGGAAAATTGATTCATTCTAGTGTCACTTTGTGTTCTCATTAATGGTGTCATATATATATATATGAAATATCATGGTGTTATAGTTTTCCCTTGAAATGATACATTAATCTATGTCCCCTACCTTAAAGTCTAAATGAGTTGTTCATTAATTGTCATGAGGTACTCTTGAATCAAACACTAGAAGAACAACTTTGACATAAGTACTCCTATATTTATCTATCCTCTCCCTTAATATCCACATTGCAAGGAGGGTGTCAAATGAAGATATTATAGAGTTTCCTATATCAACTATTCCATGTCAATAATTATGTAGATGACATTGAAGCTAATTTATTAGATTGACGTTAATCCTTATTCCACAAATTTTTAGATAGATTGAAGCATCTATAATGACTTATTGAAATGCATTCAAATTGAAACTATATACTTAAGATACATAAATTACACATCATTTTACTAACCTTGATTTTAAGTTTATTTTATCATGACCATAATCGATTGAAGACAAACTAAAATTGAGCCAAATAAGAAATTTTATAATATAAATTTATCATTCTACATTAAACTATGACATTAAAACACTCAAATTCCACTTTTTGAACAAAACTCACTTTTGGACAAAAACTTAGTCTAAGAGGTCATCCTCCATTGATGGACCTCAAAAAGCTTAAAGATCCAAAATGCTCAAAACAAAAATATGAGAAAATCCATTGGTCTCCATGCACCCAACAATACAAAAATGCATTCAAAATTCCCTTCCCATAATATAATGAAATTTTAGCAGCATTTCCCCATATAAACCCATAATTTTCCAAATTTGAAACATAAAAATAATATATACTTTCAAAAGAAGATCTTAAAAGAGGGAGAATGCTTAAAATCACACTAAAATCCATTTGCAACAAATTTTAAATCAAAATATGAGGACATGAAGAAGATATGTGAAGCCCTACCTCATTTTTTTTTTCCAAAATGAAAATGCAAAGAACTCCCAACATACCAAACAAATTTGCACAATTCTTGTATAGCTTGAAGGCCTCCTAATTCCTACTCCAATGCAACAAACTTTATTCAAATCCACCCACAAACCACTTCATTCTTCAAAATCCAAAAATCAAGCAAGAAGAGGGTTTTTCTCTCCAAAATTTGGCTAAGTTTATTTGTTGTTAAAAAAAATAATATTGCTAAAATAATGAAATGTTTCCTCTCCTTGATTTGGGAAAACTCCTCCCTTTTAAAATAAAAATCCTCCTTGATTTGGAAAACTCTCCCTTTTAAAATAAAAATCTTACCTTCATGCATTTCATGATTATTCCCTTCATGCCTTTCATGTGTTATTCCCTTCATACATCTCATTCCATGATTATTCCCTTGCCTTTAATGTGTTATTCCCATCATGCATTTCATGCATTATTTTTTTTTTTTTTTCACTTTATAATAAAATATATCATTTTAATGAAAAGTTTTAGTTTATAATTCAAATTACCTTCAATTACAAACAACTCCTTATAAGCCTTTCTACTTTTAGGCTTGCAGCTTCCTCAGTCTTCAATGGAAAAAAAAAAACATGTAATTACAAATATTTTAAACATAAATATTGCTATCATATTCTGCTCCGTCTCTACATTTCCTGGCTCTTTCCATTCATTTCCTGTGGTCTATCATCTGCGTAGCAGCAACAGTATTTTATGCGTCCAAAGAGGCATTCTCCATTCCCCTCACAGCTGTAAACCTCTCTGTTCTTGGACAGCAATCCCCTCTTTTCTCCACGCAGTCTTAATTTCTTATCCTTTCTTCCTCCACTGTTTGCTGCACCCTACATTTATACATAGTGTCTGCAAATAAAAAATAATTTAAAACAATTTATTCCAGCACATTCCCTCTTTGCTTATTGCTGCACACAATCCCCTCCAGCATGCTTGTATAATCAACTAAAGTCTAAATTTTTAAAGGCTAAAAAAAACTTCACTCTATGAAAACCCATTTAATTCCTACACCCTTACTCATTTCTCCTTCCTGCGTTCTTTCCTTGTCTTCTTGAGCTGCCCACCTTATATCTCTTCTTTAGCGCTACCCTCTGGCCTCTTTCCAGCTACTCTAGCCCTATTAATCACTACTGTGTGAAATCCATTTATTCCCATACTGAGAATCTTTGTTTTCCTCTGAATGACTTTTTCTTTCCTTTCCAATCTTGCTTATTTTTTACTCTTCCCTTCCTCCTTACGTAGCACTTGTTCTTATCAATTTTAATGTGCCTTTGATTTCCTACATAGTCCCTACAGCTTCTCCACGTTTCAATTTATTTTAAACTGCTTAAACTGATTACTTGTATTTGTAATACCGCAGGTAAAATTGATAAATTTTAATTTTAAAGTGAAGTGTACAATGTCCCATTTCACCCTGGTAGTAGAAATCTCAGACAAAAGTTACTTTTGCCTGGATGCTCCTGCATCAGGTACACACAATGTCTTGCAGGTCAATTTCATGCAGCTAACTAGCTGGTAAGGTTATTAAATGTGGAGTGATCAATATTTAATAATAGAACAATTTCCAGTCCATTATGTCTAAGGCTTTGCTGAAAGACTTGCTAGAAGTGAATTCAGTCCTTGAGCTATGTCATCAACTTTTGAATGCAGACTAATTTGTTTTTTTGTCGAATGGAGATGTTTGTAATAAAAAGGCTAGTTTACTTTGTGGCTTGAACAAAACAAAATGGGAGAACATCGACAAACGGTTGCCCAGTATAGGGATTATTTTCAATTTTCATTTGAGATTTATTTTGTTCTAAAGATGCTTTTCATTTAGAGGGATTTATTAGGTACTTGCTGATATCTGTGAGATTTACCCTCTTTTGAAGATGTTTTCAAAGTGAGATAATATCTATTGCCTATGAATATGTCCAGTATAATGGTTTTATTGTTGATGATCTTGGTATACTAGCTATGTTCTTGAAACATAATCAAATTTGACATTCTTGTAATTAAAATCCATAGAAGAATATGCTAGTCTTTGATGATTGCTGAATACCCATGAGCTATACTTCTAAATTACCTTATCACTTGATAAAAGATGAGCCTGCTCCCCTATTCTTATTTATTTCTTTTCTCATCACTTGCTCCATGCTTTTTGATATAGATCTAAGTGAGTTTCTCTAGTTTTTTTATTAATCAAGTCTATGATAATTACCTTATCACTTGATAAAAGATGAGCCTGCTCCCCTATTCTTATTTATTTCTTTTCTCATCACTTGCTCCATGCTTTTTGATATAGATCTAAGTGAGTTTCTCTAGTTTTTTTATTAATCAGGTCTATGATTTTAGTTCGCTAATATCAACTTCAGAGATTCTTTTTCAATAGTCATTTCTTTAAATTTTTTGCTTAAATGTTTTCGTTCATAGGTCATTGCTCTCTGAGAGAGACGTTAGACTCAATCTATCGTCTTCCAGATAGATTAGTGTGTCATTATAATCCTATAGCTCTTCCTTCACAAATACAATTGTTACACAATTCTATGAAATTTTTCCTTTATTAAGCTCATTTTGTAGTTTTACAACTGTGATTTCAGGTTCTCCCTTACGTGTATCCCAGAAGGTCCATTTTAGCCATTTTTACCTTTAGCTATTTAGTTTCATTTATTGATTGATTAGAATTATTTTTTCACTCTACTTATTTCATTGCATAAGACTTGATTATTGTGTACCAAAATCTTTGTTTCATTAAGCTTTTTCTGTAGCTTTACAACAGTTCCTTCCAAATTCACCTTACATGTATCCCAAAAGCAACCATTTCAAAGTTTTTTTACATGTAATTCTTCATTCCTGTTATTCAAATCTTTCAACCAGTCTTCTAAATTTGTTTGCATGTCTTAGTTGAACGCATGCTTCTTCATATTTCCGGCTCACCACTCTTGTTTCATTGAGCTCAATTTGCAGCCCTGCAACTCCGACTTCCAATTTATCTTAGAAGAATCCCACAAGCACCCACCTTCAGATATTTTTGCCTTCAATTCTTCAGTCTCAGCATTGCATTATTTTACTATTTTCCAATTCACCTTTTTATTTCATTAATTCTGTTCACAATCCTTCACGTTCTTTAAACAAGATTCTTGCTTCATTAAGCTCACCTTCTAGCTGTACAACCCTTCCTTCCAACTTCACTTTAAAAATGTTGGGCAATAATCTCTCTTCAGAGATTTTATCTTGTAATTCCTTAATTCTATTGCTAAATTCTTTCAACTTGTCTTCCAAACCAGTTTTTTGATGTCTTTGCTTAGTGCACAGTTCTTCACATCTTTGGTTGATGTCTTTGTGCTATGTTTCATAAAGCTCATTTTGTAGCCCTGAAACTTCCAACTCCTCCTTACAGGAATCCCACGACTTCTTATCTTTAGTCATCTTTGCATTCAATTTATTGGTAGTATCATTTATTTTTTTTGAGCTTGTTTTCCATCCCAATTTTTTATTTCCTCAGTTGACTCGACAATTCCTGGTGATTCTAGTTTGATTTTCTTGCTTCAAGAATCTCATTCAGCAGCTCTGCAACTTTTTCTTTTAAACCTGAGATGAATGTTGAAAGCTGATATGGTGCTCTATGTTTTGATGAACGTTTTGCTTGAAAAAAATAACCAGCTGATTCGAAACAAAGAAACAACTATAACAAACTTCTTTCAGTTTCAATAAGATGCTGAATTAGGGTTTTAAGATGCTGGAAATGGTGGATGAAACTCAAGAAAAAAGTAAAACAGTCAAACCCCAGCACCGAAATTCACTGAATAACCTTGCAGAACAGAAACAAAAAAACTGCAAATTGATGTTTTAGAAAGCCCGGTAAGTGCCAATCAGGTCGAAGGAAAAAGAGGAAAAGAAAAAAAAAGGTGTTGGTGCCCTTCGGAATGGAAGAAAACTGTTGAAACTGCAATGTCGAACTTCTTCAACATGCTGGGACCTATGAATTCAGAAACCTAGCAAGAAATATGTATCAGAATGTTGCAATAGCAATTGTAAAGAATGGTATGTTTGATCATGCATTTCTAGACATGGTACCTATTTGTTCAAAGTTTTTTCTTCAAAACCAGTTGGCCTTAATTTTAGGTGCCTTTCTTTCCTCAATTTTAGGTGCCTTTCTTTCCTCTGACAACTGACTAAGAACAGAGAAGGGCACCATCAAAATACCCCTTGCCACTTAAACACTTCACAAAAACGTCTCAGGCATAAGTCCGTGTTCACATTCCTCGTGAAAGCGTGCATTTTCATCAGCTCTGGTACTTAAACCTTGAAAACTGTCACCTGGTCACGGACTTCACCTATTTGTCACTCAACTGTAATGAAGATTAACTAGACACACACTTGTGTCACTTAGATGCATTTTTGGACACTCTAGTGTGTGTTTCAATCGTCATTGCCAATTAAACATGAGTGTCCTTCACATCCCTATCATTTACCCTTCATAGGTGCACAATTTTACTATGTCCGTCACTTAGGGCTGGCAGAAATCATTTGGGCATGCACCTTTGTCATTCCAAGTTCTTAAACTTATCATCCAAGGCTTAGGCAAGCGAATTCAACAAGTCTTCCGATCATTTCCAAGCGTGCGGCCCAATTCTTTTTCGTAGACACATCTTTCATACACTTCTGTCGGCCCTCTTCCCTTAAGCTGTCTAATTCTGCCATTTGAAGACTACTTTCTGCTACTGAATGCTGTTTGTTGATGCGATGAAGAAAGAATAACAATTTCTAGTCATATAAATACGTACATAATGTTGCAAACAAGGATAAGTCAGTCCTAATCTTACGCAGGTCGGCCCTCATGGGCATTTGGGCTTAAATCAACTCAGACCAATCTCAGGTGCCTAATTCAGTTAACATTATATCACAAAAGTTGGTAGTTCTATGGTCTAGGTAAGATGTTTTTACAGATCTTAACATTCTATCCTTTGTCCCCTCGTCCTGTTTGATAATTAACTTTTGCAAACCAAAAATGACAAGAAGCTGAATTAATAAAGCCAAGTATGATCCAAAATATGTTATTCATGAAATGCTTCTAGTCACAGGATATGCTTGAATCATTTCGACTGTGGTTCTGCAACCTTAAAACCCTTTGTCCATCTGAGCGAGGCTTTAAGGAGACAATGCTAATTTTGAAGTCAAATGAAGCCCGACCATTGAGGATTCGCGAAATGCTCCCAGCCAAATACATGAGAGCTCCTAAGTTTGCTCAATTGGAAGATACATGCCCAAAACATGAAGCAGAGAACTGAGAACATGCCATCCATGGAACTGATGTTATGTAGATCACAAATGTGCCTATCTGCAGGATATGCTCAAGTCATTCCAATTGCGAGTCTGCAACCATACAATCCTCGTATTATCTAAGCAAGTGTTAAAGAGGATGTTGAAAAAAATCTTCAAGTCAAAAGTGACTTGACCCATTATTGATCATCGCATGCTTCCAGCTTAGTAAACAACCTCTTAAACTTGTACAACAGAAAGATGCGTGCCCAAAACATAAAGCAAAGCCCCAAGAATTTACCATCTATAAAATTTTAATGGTGATGTCTAGATTGTTGAATAGATAGAAAGTTGTTTAGGATTAAATTTTCTATAAGATTTTTTATTCAATTTTTTGGATTGTGATCCATCATGAGGATAAAGAGAGCCAAAAGAATCATAATAGATATAAAGTTACAGATCCAGAATATAAAAAGAAAAGGAAGGTGAAAAAAGGATACAAGAACAAAAAGACCTTTAAAAATTAAAAGAAAGACCAAAAATAAGAAAAAGAACAAATAAAAAAAAAAATTAAAGAAAAAACAAAAACATAAAGAAACCAAAACCACTTCAATCAACAAATGGCCCCTACCATGTGCATAGTTAGCCATCCTACATCATATGAAAACCCATGTCAGAATTTGAAGCCAGGCATCCAAAATTGCCATTCACAAGATTTCTCCTTAAAAAATATAATATTCATCAATCTTGTAAATAACTTGCAATTCTCTACTGATCTCAAATTATTACTAACCTACTTCTAAATCAACAGCAAATAAATTTTATTAAATCATACCATAGAAAATAATTTTATTAAATCATACCAAAGAAAACAAACACTTATCACTCTCTGACACAAACATTTATCACCCTGTGACACTGGATTAGGTAATGTAAATTTGCATTCCTTTTATACCATTCACCTCATTCTTAAGCGAACGCAACAACATCGAACCTATAATATCAAATATTTTGCTTTTTTGAGGCTTTCTGTTTTAGCGCAGAGACAAAGTCGTGCATGTTTGTTCGGTGAACTTGGCAATCATCCTTGGTCAGGAACCTGCTAATCTCTTCAACATTGGATTTAATCTTATTGCCTTCCTCCTCCACCATCACAACTCGGACAGCTCTAGCGATATCTTCCTTGGTAAAGGAACCATCCTCCTCATTTCTCCTCACCTCCTCTCCCACCTTGAATTCCTCAGAGATCAGCCTGGCATTCAAACCTTGGTCATACTGCATTGGAAGAGCGACGAAGGGAACTCCAAATCTTAAACCTTCTGTAATAGAAGTCCACCCACAATGTGTAAGAGATGCTCCCGTGGAAGGATGACCCAAAATGTGCACCTGTGGAGCCCACTCTGTTACCACAAGCCCTCTTCCACGTGTGCGAGCCTCAAATTCTGGAGGAAGCGCAGCCACATCATGGCCGATGAGAATACACAGGAATGGGATCTCACTTTCTTCCAACCCTAAAACTAAAGCGGTGACCTGATGGCGGGTGAGAGCACATTCGCTGCCGAAGGACGCAAAGACGACTGAGCGAGCCGGTTGTTGGTCCAGCCAGGCCAAGCACGGGTCAGCAACCGGCCGCGGCGGTAAATCGTGCATCAGAATTCCGACCGGAAAGACGGGCCGCCCGGTGCTTGCTTCAAAATATTTTGCAAATTTACCTTCCAATTCTAGGTCAGTATTGCACGCAGCTGCCCAGCTCTCCTCCACAGCGATGGCACGGCGGTCCATGAAGGTGATGCCCTCACCGTCTTGCTTGTTCTGGTACGAAAACAGGGTCTTCCGCGCTTCAAAGAGTCGGCGGCGGACGGCCGATGAAGGAAACCCTAGAGGCGGTACGGTCAGATCTTCTGCCTTTAGGATCTGTTGCAATCGGTGCCTGTAATGCCCTGCCGTGAAACTCATGCTCGCGGCGGTTAGCACCACGAAATTTATTGCTGGAATTCCAAGCTTGGCTGCAACCCGAGGAGCCCAGTACTGCACCATGTCATGTATCACAAAATCAGGGGAAAGCAATTTCAGTAGCGTTTCGAAAGGCTTCTCGCAAAGATCTAGGGCTTTAAAGAGTAGCGGTATTAGGTTTAAAGCTCCAATCTTGGATAAATCTGAGGTGGACTCAACGCCCGTGGGCAGACCAGCGACCGCAGGCATGGGTAACTGCACTAGATCAATTTCAGGCGAGGGCTGCAGTTCTGATATTTGGTGTCTAATCCTTTCAATGTTTAGCGGAGTGGAGAGAAATGAAATTTTTAGACCATGACTCTGGAGGCTCTTGGCCAGCTCTAGAAAAGGTGTAATGTGGCCGTGGGCAAGCCAAGGAAACATCAACACATGAAGCTGGCGCTGATCCGCCATTTTCTACAATTGCAAACTAGTTGCAGCAACAAACTCATCCCTAATTGTTCCTTTATTTGAAAGGAACAACCTTTCAGAAAAAAATCTATGGCTGTTCTGTTCTGCCAGCCGTACTCATGCAAGACAATTTGAGAAATTTCGTCCATTCATCACATTTTACCGTCGTCACAAAAATTTTCCCTGCCAATTTTCCCGTTTATTGTATGAAAAGCCAGTAATTTTCTCGTAAGTACATCCCGATCTGTACATCCCAATCTGTCCATCACCGTCTTTTTGCTTATTTCTTTCCGTTTTGCCTATTCAAACATATTTTGTTGAAATTATTTATATATATATATAGAGGTATATATAAAATTATGTTTAAAATGTAAATAGTTATAAAGTTTTATTGGTGTAGAAATTATAAAATATTATAATATAATAAAAAATTATATATTTAAATAAGTTATTGTTTAATTTTATGTATATATATTAGAAATTATAAGTTAGATATTATATTGCATATAGTTTTATTTTTGTTACATATGTTTGTAGTATAAGATAATAAAATTATATATTTAAATATATTATTGTTTAATTTTATGTATATATATTATTTTGCTATTAGATGACATGTTTTTATTTGAAGTAGATGTTCTATAGAGAATATCTTATACTTTATGTTTTATAAATTATTAAATGCAATTTAAAAATTAATTGAAATTATATATAAAATGTATAAAGTTAATTATATATTTAAAATCTTTTAAATATTATTTTTATTTATAAGATTATTTTGTATTAAAGATATTTTAACAAAATATATATCATAACAAGTATTTCAAGATTGTAAGAGTTAACTGAGTGAAAATGGCTCTGTGCATATACCCGTGAAAATATCCAAATATCGAGCAACATAAATGGTTCTTTGGGCAAACGAAATACATGGTTTTTGCTTGCAATTTGGGGAACTGGGCTTCCCTCCCTTAGCTGAAATCAGAATGGTAGACGGTGAAATCTAGGAGATTTCAGAAGGCAAAAAGAAAGGGCTTACCAATTTATTCTAGGGTTGGAAGAGGTTTCAGAGGAAAAAAAAATACCCTCCGCTTGGAAGGCTCTTACAGGCCTGCCATCTCCAATAGATTCACCCATTTGTAGAATATTGAGGGATGTTTTTCAAAACCGGTTCCTTGGAATAAGCCAAAAAAAAAATATTAATCTTTTAGACAGCTGGAAATCTGGTGTTAATAATGCTAGGCCTCAGATATCTGAGTAGGGATGTAAGAAACCCAAATCTCTGCTTCCTTCCAAATCCACAGAGGTGAAGACAATTTTGGAAATAAACCCTAAATCAAAAAAAAAAAAGGATGTACTGGAAATCAATGATAGTCTGGTGGAAAGGATTCAACAAACATATAAAACTTTCGGGGTTTTTGCTAGATGGTGTGGACTTGGAGTCCTGACAGAGGTAATTGTGGATTGGTTCAAATCTTCCTTCAATCGGATAGCGAGTATTGCTATCTTGTCTGAGGGCTTTCTTTATATTGATTGCGGAAATGCCAAGCATAAGAGTGAATTCTTAACAGGTAAATCTCCGATTTTTAAAGGATATGATTTTAAATTTTTAGATTGGCAACCTGCTTTCAATCCATGTAAATTGGAATCATTTAAAGTAGATAGACTAGTTTTGATCCCTAACTTACCAGTAGATTTAATGGATAAAGAAATTATTAGGAAAATAGGTAATCATTTAGGAAAATTTGTAAGGATTAGTGACAAATGATGGATGTATTCAGACTGGGTATTGATAGTTAATATGGATATTAATGTTAATTCACTCAGCCCTATTGAAATTAGAACTAGGGAGTTGACTTTCTTAATTCACCCCGAAATTTATAGAGGGGTTTTAGATTTAGATTTAGCAGATAAATCAATCTCAGTGGTTTTGCCCTTTCAAAAGAACCCTAAGGAAGGCCCTAAGATGGATATTTGTTTCAATACGAAAATGGGAGGGTTTGTAATCAAGGATAGCTTTCCCCCGATAGGGCAGTGTGATGAGGTAGAGGATGGGGAAATTGTGGGTGATTAGAGCACTGTTGAGGGAGTGAATTCTTCTCCCTTGCTATTCCATGTGGCTATTTTGACGGATGGTGAGGGAAGGGATACTGACACAAAGGAGGAGATGAGCATTTGTGCTAATGAGGAGGTAGGAATGTAAAGATTCAAGAATTTATCTAATGATAATAAGGATGAACTCAATCATGACAGCGCTTTTAATGCCAGGTTGCTGTTGAGGTGGGGGATTTGAATCCTATTCCTGATTAGGATGTTGGTGTTGGTTCCCCCCAAACAATGGTGGCTCCCGACAGATTGGAAAAGGTTGAACAAGTGGAGGATTTGGATCATAAAGAAAAAGGAGGTGATTTGCATTAACAACTATTTATGCGACTCAGTTACTGAGGATATCCTGAAGAATCTATTGGATGAAATAGCTGATATAGAAGAGGTAGAATTACAAAGAAGGCTTCTAATGAAAGTAATTATGAATTTAATCAATCCTCCAAAGGTCACAGATACTGAGGCCCTTATAATGGAGTTAAATGACAAAGAAAATGGTGATACCTTTGAAACATTAGGAATTGAACAATGGGTTGGGGAGAAGGTTACACCTGATTGTGCAAAACATTGTAAGAAGAGAGGTAGGAAGTCCCTATCGGAGTTAAGAGCTAATGATGGAATAGCAGAGGGTCAGGTTAAACTTATGAATATGTTCCATGCAAGGAAGGGGAAGGTCCTTCCCACAACACCATGAAAGTGTTATCATAGAATGTTAGGGGTTTAAATGCCCCTAACAAGCAACATATTGTAAAACGTTGTCTTTCTACCTATAGTTCTGATTCAGTTATGTTACAAGAAACCAAACTAGAGAAAGATGACTTATCCTTTTTTGGTAAACGATTAGGTTTCAGACATATTATAGGAGTACCAGCCATTGGAGCCTCTGGGGGTTTGGCCATGATATGGGATCCTCGCAATATTGGTTTTTTACTGTTAGAATCTCATGATAATTGGATCAGTGGTAGAGTCACCAGTTTTAAACATAAACTAGATGTTGTCATTATTAATGTTTATGGACCAACACAAAATGAGGACAAAAGAAGGGTTTGGAAGGAAATTGAGGAATTGATAAGAAGTACTCAGGAACAAACTTGTGTCATAGGAGGCGACTTCAATGCTATTATTAATCAATATGAGAAACGAGGAGCAAGGGCAAAACCTCTAGAGCTACTTTAGACTTTGTAGATTGGATCCATCGCAGTGGCTTGGTAGAGATTAACATGGTTAAGGATGCCTTTACCTGGAATAACAGAAGGTTAGGTTTTAGTAATATCGTAGAAAAATTAGATAGATTCTTTTTATCAGGAAGTCTCGTCAACTTTCCTTATACCTTAGAAGCCTCAATCTTACCGTTTTCGGGCTCAGATCATTTCCCGATTCAACTTAACATTCTTCTAGACTCTAGGTCCGAGAAGATGTCCTTTCAAATTTTAAAAAAATGTGGTTGAAAGATGATAATATTCTTAGGATTTTAGAGGAATGGTGGAAGGAGGCAGAGGTCTTCGGTTCTGGGATCTTTAAGGTAGTCAATAAGCTTAAGATAATCAAGCAGAAGCTCATATTATGGAATAGGGAACACTTTGGGAATATATTTGACAAGAAGTCACAGGTGGAAATAGAGTTAGAGGAAGTAAATGAAGCTGTCATGTTGAAAGGGATGGATGAAGCTTTGTTTCTTAGAGAAAAGAAACTTCTTCTTGAACAATAAACATTCTAGCAAAAGAGGAGGTCTTTTGGAAAACAAAATCCAGGGAAATGTGGCTGGATGAGGGGGATAAGAACACTAAATTCTTTCACAATAGTGTCAAGCTTAGGAGAGTAATTAATAGAGTCTCTAAGATTAAGATTAGTAATGTCTTTGAGGTGGTAGTTCCTAATCTCATCTCCAAGGAGGTGGTAGATTTTTTTTCCAAAATCCTCAACACAGATTTGAGTCCTCATTGTTCAGACCAAGACAAGTTTCTAAAATTTATACCCAAATTACCAAGTAAGGAACAAACCCATAGTCTTACTGCAAAATTCTCTTTATCAGAAATAGAAGTAGCTCTAATGTAGATGAATCCAGATAGATCCCCAAGTCCGGATGGCTTTCCGACTAGCTTTTTTCAGAAGTGCTGGTCCTTCATAGGGGAGGAGGTGATAGATGCTCTTGAAGGGATGAGGAATTTAGGTAATATTATCAAACAAATCAACAATAATTTCTTGGCCCTCATCCCGAAGAAGGAAAAGCTTGACTATTTTGACGAGCTCAGACCAATTGCACTATGTAACACCATCTATAAGATTTTTACAAAGACCTTAGCTAATAGGCTTCATAAACTCCTTCCTCTTTTGATTAGTGAGGAACAAACGGGTTTTTCTCCTGGAAGGTCTATTTATGATGGGGTTATTATAGCACAAGAAGCCATTCATTATGTTCAGAAGAATGGAACCCCTAGCATGCTTTTAAAACTAGATATTGGGAAGGCCTACGACAAGGTGGATTGGAGATTCTTGTGCAAATGCCTAGAAGCCTTTGGGTTCCCCTCTTCATGGATTAATTTGATAATTTGAATGCATTTCGATGCCTAAATTCTTGGTATTAGTTAATGGTACTCCAGAGGGCTTCTTCAACTTATCCAGGGGTCTAAGACAAGGAGATCCTTTATCCACTTTCCTTTTTATCATCATGGCAGAATAATTGGGCAGAGCTATTTCTAGAGCCAGGGAAAGTAGTCAGTTCTTAGGAATAAGAATTACTAGCAACTTAGATCCTACTAAGCACCAACAATTTGTGGATGATACTATTCTACATGGGCTTAGTAATATAGGAGAAGTCAGAGCTTATAAGTAGATCCAAGATTCTTACTCTAAGGCTTCAGGAGAAGAAATTAACCCAACTAAATCTGGATACTTCTTTTTTAACACTAAGGAATGCTTACAAAAAGACATCTGCAAAGTTTTGAGCTTTAATATGGGTAGGCTTCCCTGCAAATATCTAGGTATGCCCTTAGATAAGGGTAATGGATCTTCAAAGCTATGGGATTCAATGATAAATAGGATTAAGAAGAAGGTAGCAACCTGGAAAGGTAAGTGGCTATCCTTTGCAGGCAGAGCGACTATGGTTAAATCGGTTCCAAAATCAATGCCAATCTATCAGTTATCAAGTATTAACCTCCCACAGTCTAAAAAAGAAGAGTTGAGTAAACATCAAAGGTCCTTTTTCTGGCAGGTACTGGGGATAAGAGGAAGATCTCCCTCATGGCTTGGGATAAGATTTGTAGGCCAAGGTCAGAAGATGGCATAGGGATTAAGAATATTAAGGACCAGAGTAGAGCGCTAGGGGCAAAATTAGTCTGGAGAATGTTTAGATCTCCCCACCTCAAGTGGGCTCAAGTCTTATTACACAAATATCTAAGTGGTAGGGACCATACTGGCCTCTTTAGGGAAATCTCTCCTCCAAAAGGATCTCTCATTTGGAACTTTATGCTGGATTGCAGAAAAATAATCTTAGAACTTGGGTAATGGTGAGGAAGCCCTTTTTTGGATGGATTCCTGGGGAGGATTCAAGACACTACATAAGAGTGCTAATCTAGAGACTACTAGAGAAGTGCTTGAATCCACATGTGGTAAGTATGTCAGTGACTACATAATGCCAATTGACAAGGATCTAGGTAACGGTTGGGAGTGAAAATCTCTAGATCAAGTGGATATCCTAGAAATGGAGAAACTAAAGCTTCAAGACATCCTAAAGAACAAAAAGGTCTCCTTCAACTTGGGGTTAGATACTCTTGTTTGGGATGGATCGAAATCAGGAGAATACACCTCTAAAGATGGTTATAATCTCCTTCTTAGTCAGCAGCTCTCCTTACGTACTTCTGTCCCCTTAGTTTTGTGTTGGGACAAGATGTGTTTGCCAAAGGCAGGGCTGTTCTTATGGTTTGCCCTCCAAAATAAGATTCTTACTGTAGATAGATTCAAGAAAATAGGCTTTGAGGGTTCCAGTAGATTCCCTTTATGCGAGAAGGAAGAAGAAGATAAGGATCATATCCTCCTAAATTGCAATTATGCCTCCCGATGTTGGCTATGGTTATTTAACAAATTAGGATGGAGCTCAACTTTCCCTAATTCCATTCTAGGTATGTTTCAGGCATGGCAATAGGAGACTGTTTAAGGAAAAGAAAATGGATTAGCCCCAATTGGTGAATAAAATTGAGGCCTTAGTAGTAGAAACTCTTAATAGTAGGACATCTAAATTTCCTAGTAAACTTTCTAAGATGACATACTGGGATGAGAAAATGAGAGGCAGATGGTTAGGTCTGAAGATTCCTCCCTTTGTAGGAGTGAGCAACTCCAATAAAAAGGAGTTAAGAAGAGCTTGCAAATGGAAGGTCCCAAAAAAAGGGTGAGCTAAGCTTAATTTCGATGGAGCATCTCGTGGGAATATGGGTCCTACAGGGATAGGATGTTGTCTGCATGATGATGCTGGAAGGGAATTAGCTAAGTTGGCCAAGCCTATAGGTATAGAATCTAATAATAAAGCAGAACTTTTAGCTCTAGTTGAAGGCCTTCTCTTATGTCAAAACATGGGTATTACAAGCTTACCATAGAAGGGGACTCGACTATTATTATCAATGGCATAAGAATAGGTTTTCTTCCTAATTGGAAGCTAAATGTGATTTTATCAAGGGCTCTAAGCCTTCTTAAGGTATTCAAGAAAACAACCTTCAATCATATCTATAGAGAAGGTAATTCTAGGGTGGATGCATTAGCTAATGCAGGGGCCGATGGGTGATTTCTAAGTTAGGATAGGGCCCTTCATATTGTCTTAAGAGTCTGATGTAAGGTTTAGATTTCTTGGGTTTTCTGTTGTCTAAGAGTTGGGATCTTGGTACCTCTCTAGGGACTCTTCCTATGAACCATGCCCCCTTTAGAATAAAGATTGGTATGTTAGGGTCAAAAGGTAAGGACCAGGCTTCAGATAGTAGAGAAAAATTCTCTGTTTTAGATGATTGTCCCAAATCCATCTTTGAGATCTCTGCTATGTTTTAGCCTCAATTTTCCTTATAAACAGGGATAAGATGGAGATTTGAGTAGGGTCCTCTACTTTATTTTCTGATTGTGGATATTTGTCGTGGTCTGGAATTAATACTCATAGAGTCATTTGTATATGTGCATATATATATATGGGTATATATATATATTAATATGCATATGCATATATATATATATATACATATTTATATATAGATATACTCTTATGTACATGTTTTTATCTAAACTAAGCCTTAGGTTGATATTGGAAATTGATTTCTGCGGAATGATGGGGTAATAATGACTTTCAATGACGGAGGGAGTATAATTAATGAGTACATCAAGTGACTCTGGCATAATCATGTAGGAGACACCTCACTAGAAATCATGTGATTTGATGGTTCTTTGTGATCAATACTTGGATTTTCTCTTGATATACATTGGTATGTAGGATGTATTTTTCTGAGGAAGGTTTCAAGATTTTGTGTTGAGTACTCTATCAATGGAGTCGAATATCAAACTGGTATCAGCTAGTGATAACAAGATAATGGCTTTTTGTGGTGAAAGTAATCATGGGGGAAGAACACTTCAGTCGAGAATTTAGCTACAGGGTTAATTGCGACATCCCTGCGAAATTCTCGGCCATCTTGTTGCGAGCAGGCATTTGCAAAAATGAGGCAATTGTCGTTGGAGTAATGCTTTTTAAGAAGGAATATTTAGGCCTCTTTGAGATAACTATTGGTAGTATAGATGAAAGGCTTATGATCCACTTTCCAGAAGATTATGGTAAGAAGGAGAACTACATTACTAAGAGGATTGTGTTAATGGTGAGGAATGCAACCAAATTCAATGAGCTTACACCTTTCATTTGTAGAAATGCGGATTTCTTGCTAAAATGGCTTCACATTAAGGAGGCCCTGTATCCGAATTGGTGGATTGACTATCTTAAGGAAGAAGGGTACAAGACCCTTGGACCTGCATATGATATCCCTATGGATAAAATTCAAGTGCTCCCACTAGTAATTATCAAAGCCACGGGGGTAAAAGGCATGAACAAAAATGATATGGGGGCCTCTAGCAGCCGTGTAGAACCAAGTCAAACTGGGAAAAGAACCCCACACTTGGCTATAGAGGATGTTGTGGACCTATCAGACATGGAAGAGGATTAACATAGGTTCTCTGATAAGGGATAAGGGTTAATAATTATCTAGATTATATAAGATTGTCTTTTAAAGTACTTAATCTCTTTTTGCAGTAATAGACTCTCTTAGTATTCTTTAAATAGACCCTTGTATAATATGGGGTTGGACTTCTTTTACTCTTAAAGACAGTCAAGGATATATATTACTCTGATCTATAAATATATGATATTACTAACTGGTATGTATATGTAGGACTTTAGCTATCTCTTGGTTTTTAAGTAAACAAATAGGAAGATTAAATTCCTTACCGGTTAGACGGAATTGACATATTATTAAGATACATATTAATATATATTGTTCTTGCTTCGATGATGTGTATTTTGAATAGTTTCACACACACACACACACACACACACACACACAAATATATATATATATATATATATATATATGTTTAATCTATTCAGACGGTTCCAAAATGCAAAGACAAAAGAAAGCATTTATTAGGCAAGGAGCCTAAATCAGCAAAAGGGCTCGAAACTGTGTGATGTTTTTGGTTCTTTGCTAATATCTCTAGTCAGATTAATGATAGATCTTTGGTGCTACTCTTTACACTGACTAAAAAATCTCTGTAGATTCGATCTCCAGTGCTAGGCTTAAAATGGCATAGCAATTGACTGTTTTTCTGCTATGAATCTATCATCATTATTATATGCTACATTCTTCTAGGATATGGAGGAGGTTAGGGGCATCTTTTTTATGTTAATACACCAGATTTAACATCTTGATCTATGCAAGCATTTGTAAAGGTTTGATGGCATATAGAAGAAAAATATGTCTCTGATACTGAATCTGATATCTTTTTACTCTGAAATATTTGGTTATTTCACCCCTCCTTTAGGTTGTTGTAGCCTTGATAATCTCTTATATTAATATTATAACAACAATGGCGTATGGTTCCAAAATAAGAGATAAATCAAGGTACATTATCCTTCATAGGCAGGGGATTTCAGATACTTAGTATGGAAGTATAAATTTAATTATTTAAATTAATTAATTCTTAACAAGGCTATCTAGAGCTACTGACAAAGGTCTTGGCTGTGAGGTGTGGTCAGGTGCTCTTTTTTGCAGATCTAAGGAACTTGACTGCTTCTAAAATGAGCTAGAAGAAGCAACAGGGCTCTAGCATTGGCATAATCCTGTATTCTATGAAAGATATGGCATGGTTTACCTTAACAAAGAATTATAAAGAGGTCTGATCCCCAATGGATAAAGGTTGATCCTAAGATAATTCCATTTGATCTTGGAATCGTACGTAACCAGGAATGCATGTCTCCTGGAATGTAGGCATTAGTATAGGTAAATTATGAACTGGATTTTCTGATCCATTATAGGATTTGGGCTAGATCAGAGGTTTTCTTCCCTCCATTATTTCCTACAGGTGCCCACATAGAATGGAGGTGTATTACTCATTTTTAATAATAAAATCTCGGCTACAACCTTTTACTGATTAAAAAAAAAAAGATTGTAGGAGTTAACTTTTGAAATATATAATAAATGTTTAGTTTATTATAATTATATTAAATATATTTATTATAATTAAATCTATATTATAATTATATTTATTATATACTATATTATATTATAATTTATATAATACTAAATATATATTTAATATAAGATGAAAAATTATATTATAATTATAACATGTATAAATAATTAATATAATGCATAAATAATGAATAAAAAATATTAAACATAATAAATATAATATAAATAATAAATGATATGCTTGATTTTTTTAATTTTTTAATTTATTTTAATAATCCTTATATTATAAATAATTGAAAATTGTAAAAGAAAAGGGTTGATTTTCGAGTTCTGCAAATTTGCGGTCATGCGAATTTCTACTTTCTCTACTGTCAAAAGTACTTCGACGCAGAGTGATGAGAAAGGAGAGTGGCGGGTGGTCCTGGAGAAAAAAGCCAAGAGGAGATTGCATTTCCAGAGGAATCATGTGGCTGCTTTTGAAAATATGGGCGAACCTCTTCTACATGGCACCAAATATGCGTGTTTCCCATCATCTCTCCCCAACTCATCTGGCATTGCCAATAGCTATGTGAGGAACGTCCGAAACTCTCGTGATTCTCGTGAGCATTTTATGCTTTTGATTGACAACCCCATCAACCTATGTTTTTCTTTTTAGTTTTTGGATGGAATAATGCCAGCTCTTTTTAGTTTAATCGAGTTATAGTTTAATTTTAAAATTACTGTGAAGCGCTCCCAATTGCCATGGCTAGGATAGAATTCAACTTCTTTCCTTTTTTATCCATTTTTATATTACATCTTTCCTTTTCATCTATTTTTTATATTCATATAATTTAATGGAGACAATTAACATGTTAAGTGCTTTTTCAGTCATAATCTAGCTACCCTTTTCAAGGAATAGTAGTTTTTTTTCTAAATATTATGTTTACTAAAAAGTTGGATTCCTCCTAATTTTTATTCATATAGTTTAATTGAGACAATGAACATGTTAAGTGCTTTTTAAATCATAATCTATCTACCCTCTTCAAGGAATAGAGGTTTTTCTTCCAAAATATTCTATTTATTAAAAAATTAGATTTCTTCCTATTTTTTAGTTTAATTGAATCAATCAACATGTTATGTTCTATTTAAGTCATAATCTATCTACCCTCTTCAACGAATTGAAGTTTTTCTTCCATAATATTCTCTTCACTAAAAAGTTAGATTTCTCCCAATTATTCATATAGTTTAATTGAGCCAATCAACATGTTAAGTGCTTTTCAAGTCATAATCTATCTACCCTCTTCAAGGAATAGAGGTTTTTCTTTAGAATATTCTATTTACTAAAAAGTTAGATTTCTCCCAATTTTTTCTATAAAGATTTTGCAATGACTATTTTACAGATATTTATGATAAGAAAATTTATAAGACATACTCTAATAGATTCCTTACTCATCATATTAAGATGATTGAACTTAGTATCTATATATTTTTAGGTATTTGTATCAATAACATTCCATAAATCACAATTTAATCAATAGGATTTTTATTTTTATTTTTCACATCTCAAAATTTATGCTTAAAAGTTTTACCATCCCAATCTTGGCTAATGTTCTTGGCAATTTTATTTCCTAAATAACAATCTCAAATTTCTCTTGTTGTAGAAGTTTTGAATCAAATAATTAGAAGTTCAAAAAACCCTCTACCCAACAACTAGAACTAAAGGTGATTAGACTTTGCCATGACTTGTAAAGAAGCAAGTTGTATGAAAACAATTTCCATTACTAATCTTGAGGAAAGTGATGAAAAAAAAAAAAAAATCTAATTCACAACAAATATATGAAGTAGACAAAAATATTCATAAATAAATAAATTATGATACTATAGTGCAATGATTTACATGGGAAAAACCATTTCAAAAAACTCTACTCCAAAACCTACATAATGTACCATCAAATTTGAAAGGAGATTACAACATACTTGTAATGCAAGTATTTATAAGAGTATTTCACAAGGAATAAACTCAAATATTTTTTAGTATGATTTCAATAGCACTATGTATGTACAAAATTTTATATCAAACATATTTTCTCAAGCACCAAATTATAAACAAGTGAGCAAACTAGATACTATAAATAATTTTCAAAGCCATGCTATAAACACCAAAATGATAATACCCAACTTGTACACAATTTCTAAAAGGATAGTACCCAACTTGGACACAATTTCTAATTCCACATTTAAAGATTGTTTACAACTTACCATAAATAGTTTTCAATAAATCACACCTAACTTGTAGTTTGACCCATTCAAAATTGCTATATAAATTTGTCTCAAAACATGTACTATACGAAAAATAATAAAGCCCAGCGTACATTGTCAATATTTGAAAGTAACTTCCCCAAATTATTTTCTCTAAAGGCAAGGAAAAAGGAACTTAGTGAGGCACTCCAAACAAATATTGGCCTACACTCTTTATTTGTTGACATAATCTAGGTTTTTTCTAAACCTTACCTTGATTAAAAAATATGTTGATTATAATTCATAGTTAATTATATGTTATATAATTGTGATAGCATAGTAATAATTTAGTTTCTTGGAAGATAAATCTTACATTTCAAATAAGCAATAAAAGAAATGTCATCCTTGCATAAGTAGGGTAGAGTCAACATTGCCAAGTGGGGAGACTTGTCATCAAAAACACCTTTCTTTGTCACTAGCACAAACACTATTTCAGTAGGTGGAACAATGGGGTTGTGAACAAAGGTACATATATGGTAGGGTGAAAGAAACCCTATTGGGATAAGAGGAAGAACATTCCTAGGGATGGGTGGATTAAAAAGTAGAAGGACATGAACAGAGCAAGGGAGGAGAAAAAGGGATCAAATGTTGTTCAGAGTGGCAAGGCTTTTGTGATCTCCCCCAAAACCCTAACCTTGGATTAGGATTATCTTTGGGATTGCATTTTCTTCATAAAATGGTGCGGCTTAGGATGCCCTAATGAGAGGATCAAGGAATGGTAGAATGAAATCTATGGAGGCAAGGTAAGTGTTTGAAAACTATCCAAATTTTTTTTTCTTCGTAGAATGTGTTTATAGATTCTTAAAATAAGAATTCCTCTTCAAAAAACCATAGCTCTTTGAGGATTTTAGTTCTTACTTTGTTAACCGGTGATCAAATTTTGGTTCTTTAAAACACAAAATGAGGAAATTATCACATTGTATTAGGATGGAAGGTCTTCCTTTTGAATATTAGAATCTAGAGGCCCTTAGTAAAATAGGGAAAGTGTTGGGCTGTAGTGTAGGCATTGAAGAGCAATTTTTCTTTGAGAAACTGGAATTGGAGGCTAAAATCTATCTGGAATTGGATTAGGATAGGAAATATTAAGGAGATCTAGAGATCATTATAGAAAAAGGAAAGTGTTTTTAGAAAGTGCAAATTAATTTTAGTCAAAAGGGTGGCTATTGCATTCTAGGGAAAGGATTCGAAACTAGCTCTTCAAAGATCACAAGGAGTGTGGAGGCCCTTAGAGCATCTCAAAATGTTTCTATATATGTAATGACCCCAAATCCCTCGACAAGACTTAAATAGGCCTTAGAGAAATAAATTGATAAAGGGTTAGTTTAAAGTGCTAAGGGGAAAGATAATGGCACAACTCTTATGATAGTGGAAAAAAAATAGTTGAAGTATCAAAAAAGTGCAAGATTTCTTCGATACCTATTTCTTAGTTCAAATGAGATGGTAGCAATACTGAGGCTAGGGATAGCTTGACGAAGGCAAATGCAATTCAGAGTACAATGCCCTAATTTTTGCTAATTTTATCAAAGAAATGAATCAAACTTTTAAGGTCAATAACCAACCTTTAGTAGGAGATCATACAGAGGGCAAGGCTATGGAAGTAGACTGAATTAGCACCTTAGATTCAAAATAAAGTTTCAACCCCTTCCATGGACAGTAATATACGATTTTTGAAGATAGCATATGAAGGGGTCGAATCGTCACTGTTTCTAGAAGTAGAGGATGAACATGATAAGGTGGAGGAACTTTGCAATTTTTGTAAAATTGATGGTTTGTAGATAGTGGTGGAAGAAGGGGGTCTTATAGATGGAGAGAAGGAAATTTTTATTTGCGACTTGGAAGGTCTGTAGTCTACTAAGGATCCAATAGAAAACATTGAAAATTTAGGAATCTCCTAAAGGTCTGCTAGAAAGAAAGGGAAACTAAAAGGGAAAATAAATTTCTAGGAATTGGGGGCTTTATATGGATATGTGGAAGGCCAAGTTAATATTACCATGATGATACTAAGATCTATGAAGGAGGCCCCATTTCTCAAGGAGCCATGATGCTCATATCTTGGAATGTTAGGGGCTTAAATGCACCAAACAAGTAGCATTTGGTCAAGTGAAGGATAGAAATTTTGAAAAGAGATATCCTCTTAATATAAGAAACTAAGCTAAGCAATGCTAATGTAGATCTGTTTAGTAGGAAAGTGATTTTTTTGCAAGTTTATGGAAAATCAGAAGAAGGGGTATTAAGAGGCCTTGCAATCTTTCATAAGCCATAATTAATGACCTTGGAGCAAATTGTGAAAGGATCTAATTGGATGGGCCTCAAATTCAAGAGTGTTATATCTCAAATCTGCACTTCATATTGGTGAATGTCTAAAATCCTATGCCTTGTGTTAGGAATAGAGAAGTTTGGACCAAATTGAAAACCTTTTTGAGTTTAAACCCTAATCTATACTACATTTTTGGGGGAGACTTTAACACTATTCTTACAAAGAGTGATTACACCAAGGGTATTTTAGGTTCAAATCAATCTAGAATCAACTTCAAAAGTTGAGTGGATAGAAATCAATTGATTGATATTGGCCTTTCTAGTGGGTCATATACATTAATACAAGAGCATCCATGTGTGAGATTATTTAAGAGGTAAATTTTCAAGTGATTTTTTTTTAATTCTATTTTTAGCATAGATTTTGGGAGTTATAACTTGTGCCAACTCATTAATTCACTCCTTAAAAGTAGAAATAAAAAATGGGAACCTAAGAGGAGTTGTTTTGTATTTCTTATTTTGGAAATTTGTTGAGTGGAGATAATGACAAATTTGAATTGTCATTTTTGAAATGCTATTGGGTGGAGTTGGAAAATGCATTTTTGACATTTAATACAATTTTTAAATGAGAAGTAAGCATTCCTTATGGTTTTGGGTGATTTTTGGGAGGGTTACCGAATTGGAGTTTTTGTAACTATGGTAGTTAAAAGGTGGGTTTCAACATTAATTTGAGGATTGAAGGAATGCGTTTATGACAGATTTTGAACATGAAGGTTGGAAGAATTCAATGGTGGTTCTTGCTTGTAGGTGAACTGATTGAACTGATTTTTAAAATCAGATTTCATGTTTGTATGTGAAGCCAATAAGGATCAAACTTAGTAATCAGATTTGCACGTAATTTCAATCAGGAATTTAATAGATAGTTTGCATGTTTTGTATCTATTTTTAGGTGTGACATTGCTGATTTAAGTAGTTTACGAGCCTCACATTCTGCATATCCTGCGAGCATGGCAATCCCTGAGACTACATTTCTTTGAGGTATTCTGTCAAACAGCTGACGTGCTTTATCTACCAGATGTTGGAACTACAATACCGCACAAAATCCATCTGTCATTTGATGGATGCTGTACCCTGTTCCAAAGCTCCCATTTTGGCATAGGCAGGGAGGCTGATGGCAAAGTTTGCGGAGTCTGGCTTTACACCTATCAATTGCATTTGCTTGAAAGTTCCTGAAGCCTTTTCAACAAAGCATTTTGCGTATATCCTGCAATCATGGCATTCCATGAGATCACATTTCTTTAACGCTGTCGGCCAAACAGTTCACGTGCCTTGTTTATGCTTCCGCATTTTGCATGCATCTCTATGAGAGCATTTGCAGCTACAGTTCGAAAAGAAGCTGGGAACAACTGTGTGACGCCTCTACGGGAAGAGGTGGACCAGCTAAAAGAAAAGTTGTAGGGGTGGAAGTTTGAGGTGTTCATTAGTGAGTCTTGCTATCCTCCATGATCATTGCTTAAATGCTAAGCTCACAGCTCAGGTAGGCATTTAAGTTCAAAGACGAGCAGGATGGTTCTCTTTCTAAAGAAGACATCAACAAAGTTATTCGCGCATCATAAATGGTGGAAGAGGAAGAGGAAGGCAGACGTATTATACACTTAAATTCTATCCAGTGGTAAAGAAGGCAGCTTGTATGTTAAACTGGATTCCAATATTTGTCGTAATTTGTAGTTAGGGTCCATGTTTTCTATGTTGGGATATGTGGCAGACATTTCTCTTATATGGAGGCTTAGAAACAGGGTGTGGACTGAAGGATGAGGCAGAGGACATGAAAAGAAAAAACAGAGCAGTAAAAGGAAACAGTGCACACAGTGCAGTGAAATTTAAACACAGAATTTGCCTAAATTCCTTTTCTATTTATATTCATAAACCAATGTTTACAAGATCTACACCAAATAGAAAATTACAAAGCTGCTGCTTTCAAATTTGTTCTAAAAATAAAACATTTTAAACTCCCCTATGTCTGACTGGCTGTTGCTACAGCACTAGATGTCTCTTTCAGTTGCTGTTATAGAAAATGTGTGGCTGTTCTGCTCTGCACTCTTTTCTTCTCATTATCTCCAATAAAACTAACTACAAAATGACCACCAAACTTCTATTAGAAAACAAAGACATTTCTAGAAGTTTCATATGATCCAACCAAGGAGAAAAGTAAATGCATTTTAATTTTGCTAGCTGGGAAGTCTTGTCTAAGAAGATATAGATTTACATTTTTACCAAAACCTGTCCTCTCTTGCAAATTTCAAAAATATTAATTAAATGATATTAGCTGGAGAATAAAATCTCACACATGTGAGAATATTTGCAAAATTTGTTGGGGGACCAAAAATAAGGATTTACGGTGGCAGAAATAAATGAGGTAGTTGGGATTAGTTTTCCAACACTCCCCCTTAATCACAACTGCTGCCATCCATGATGCCCAAGTTGTCTCTTTGATGAACAAAACTATCTCTTGCCAATGCCTTTGTAAAAATATCAGCATATTGTTCTTCAGACCTGCAATGCTCCAAAATAACTTCACCATCATTGATTAGTTCCCTTATAAAATGATACCTTGTATCAATATGTTTGCTTCTTTTATGGAAAACTGTGTTCTTGGATAGTGCAATTGCTGAATTGTTATCACAAAATATTGTAGTTGCCCCTTTTTGTTCATGTCTTAAATCTTTTAATATCCTTCTCATCCGTATGGCTTGGCATGCTGCCCCTGTTGCTGCTATATACTCGGATTTAGTTGTAGAAAGTGAAACAATTGGTTGTTTCTTGGAAGCCCAAGAAACGACTCCCGAACCCAAATGGAATGCATGACCCGATGTGCTTTTTCTATCATCTAAACTGCCTGCCCAATCGCTGTCCGTGTAGCCAACTAACTTGAAATGATTTGTTGCACCATACAAGATTCCATATGCCTTTGTTCCATTAACATATCTCAGTATTCTTTTGGCTGCCAACCAGTGTGTCTCCTTTGGGGTCTCCATAAACCTTGAAATTGAACTCACTGCATACATTATATGAGGTCTTGTTGCAGTTAAATACATTAAACTTCCAACCATGCTTTTGTAAAGGTTTGGATTGACATTATTGCTGCAATCATCCTTACTCAATTTAAGACCTATGGTTGTTGGTGTTCGAGCAAACTTGCTATTTTGCATTTTAAACCTCTCCAAGATCTAATCTGCATACTTTGATTGACAAATAAAAATACCATTCTTCTTTTGATGCACTTCTATTCCTAGAAAGTATCTTAACAACCCTAGATCAGTCATCTCAAATTCACTTTTCATTGTTTCTTTGAAATTAGCAATGAGATTATCATCATTTCCTGTGAATATTAAGTCATCTACATACAAAACAACAATTAAGATCTTACCATCACCTTCCTTGATGTAGAGAGTGGGCTCACCATCACTTTTGTTAAAATTATTGCTCAAGAAGTATGTGTCAATTCTGCTATACCATGCCTGTGGTGCTTGCTTCAAACCATAAAGTGCCTTTTTTAGCTTATACACTTTGTCTTCTTGTCCTTAAACCTCAAAACCAGGTGGTTGTTCTATATACACCTCCTCTTTTAATAATCCATTTAAAAATGCTGACTTTACGTCCATTTGATATACCTTCCATTTATGTTGAGCTGCTATAGCCAAGACTGCCCTTATTGTTTCCATCCTTGCAACAGGAGCATAAGTTTCATCATAGTTTCTACCTGGTTGTTGTTTGTATCTCTTGACAACCAATCTTGCTTTATGCCTTTCAATCCTTCTTTCTACATTGCATTTTGTCTTATACACCCACTTTACACCTATAACTTCTTTTCCTTTTGGAATACTGACTAACTCCCAAGTTTCATTATTTTCTATTGCATTTATTTCTTCATCCATTGCTTTTACCCACTTGTCATCCTTAATTGCATCTTCAAAATGAATGGGATCATCAAGATGTGAATATAATGCAAAAAGAGAATTCAGACTTGTGTTATTCTCACCTTCATTTTGCTCATAAATGTCTCTTAAACTTCTGAATTTTTGTCTTCTCATGCTTGCCAATATTGGATTTGACGTGTCACTTGAATTTGAACTTATAGAATGTGTACTTGATGGGCCTACACGATGAGTTCCTATTGTTGTTGGTGTTTGTTGTCTACTTGAAGGAGTATTTGCTTGAATATGTGAGGCTGTCCTTGTGCTTGATGATGGTGTCATTTGAGGACCACTTTGCTGACTTTGAATGGGAGCGGGAGGAGTCACATTTGGAGGAATACCTGCTGGTATAATTTCTTCTCCATTTTCTTGTTGTATGCTTGTTGTTACATTAACTGTTTTCTCTAAGGTGCCATCCCATGCTTCCTCTTCAATAAATTGCACATCTCTACTGATTATTACCCTTTTGGTTATTGGATTGTATAGTTTATATGCCTTTGATTCTTCGCTATATCCCACGAATATACATCTTTCTCCCTTGCTATCCAACTTCTTTCTTAATTCATTTGGGACATGCGCATATGCCACGCATCCAAACACTCTCATGTGAGCAACATTTTGTTTTCTTCCACTCCATGCTTCTTCCAGAATCATATTCTTTAGACTCTTGGTTGGACATCTATTTATTATATAGACTGCACATGAGACAACTTCAGCCCAATACTCATTTGACAAATGTTTTTCTTTTAGCATGCTCCTTGCCATTTCCATAATTGTTCTATTTTTCCTTTCAGCTACACCATTTTGTTGAGGTGTGTACCTTGTAGTAAATCGTTTGTGAATACCATTATCCTTGCAAAATATTTGGAATTCATTTGAGATATACTCACCACCTCTATCTGTTCTTAATGCTTTGATATAATATCCACTTTGCTTCTCCACAAGGGCCTTGAATTGGCGAAAGTAATCAAATGCTTCATCCTTATGTTTCAAGAAAAAGACCGAAGTTTTACTTGTATAGTCATCAATGAAAGTCATGAAATAATATCTTCCACCAATTGATGATGTTTGCATAGGACCGCATAAGTCTGAGTGGACAATCTCTAATGGGGCTATTGCCCTCATTGACTTTCCTATTGGGAATGATTCCCTATGCTGTTTGCCTAGAATGCAACCTTCACATAATCTTGTTGGTTTCTCTATGAGTGGCAATCCCCTTACCATGTTCTTTCTATGCAATAGATTTAAGCCTCCAAAGTTGAAGTGTCCAAATCTCAAATGCCATAACCAATTTTCATCCTTAATTTCAGCTTGAAATATTGTTTGGGTGACTGTTGCACATTTCCCTTTGTTTGTTCGTTGTTGTGTTTGAGAAAATTCTGCCTTCAAATCTGGTTGTATCCTAAGGGGAAACATTCTATTATTTGTCATTTTTACTTTTGCAATAAGTTGATTGTTGGGGTACTTATCTAAGATTGTGCATTCTTCATTTTTGAAAAATACTCTATATCCCTTTTGAATAAGCTGCCCAATGCTCATCAAATTGTGTTTTAATCCAGGGACAAAATATACATCTGAAATGAACCTTTTTTTCCCTTCCTTTGTTAGAATATTAATTTTTCCTTTCCCCATTACTGAAACTTTGTTATCATTGCCTAATGTGACATCTGATTTTATATTCTTCTCCAAACTAGAAAATAGTTCTGCGTTTCCAGTCATATGATTGCTGCATCCTGAATCTAAAAACCATACATCCTTTTGTGGTTCCTGTGCAACATTACAAGCTAAAAACATACTGCCCTGATTTTCATTTTCTTTTGTAAAATTTGCATTTTGCTGCCTATTGTCATATTGTTTCTTTCTACATTCATTCAAATAAAGTCCATATTTTTTGCAATAATGACATTGGACTTGTGACTTATCATACCTTTGACCTTGGGGTTGATTATGATTGAAATTTTGGTTGATGCCTCTTCCACTTGAAGTTGATGGGTTACTTCTTCCACCTAAGTCTGATGGGCTGCTTCTTCCACCTCTATATGAATTTCTTCCTCTTCCTCTTGAGTTTGACCTTCCTCTACCTCTACCATGGCTAATTGTAGCTTGTGTTTTGAAGGCATGCTCCAATGATGAATTTGTTGTTCTACTAAGCCTATGCTCATGTGAAATGAGTGATGCCTGTAATTCATCCACTGAAAATTGAGAGAGATTCTTAGTCTCTTCAATGGCAACAACAATTGGCATAAACCTTGCAGGTAGGCTTCTCAGTATCTTCTCAACTACTCTTCTTTCTTCAAGTGCCTCATCATGAGATCTGATTTGATTAACCAGTCCAATAATTTGTGTAAAAAATGAGTCTATTGATTCATTCTCCTTCATTAGTATGGTCTCAAAGTCTCTTCTCAACATTTGTAGTTTTGTTGTCTTTACTTTGTCCATTCCTTGGTATGCTATTTGTAGAATATCCCAAGCTTGTTTGGCTTTTGTTGCACTTTGAATCCTTGGAAAAATGCTTTCATTGACTCCTTGGAAGATTAAGAAGAGGGCTTTTGAATCTTTCTTTCTATTTTCCTTCAGAAAGTCTTTATCTGCTTGAGACAATGCATTATATGCTACTGTATCTACTGGTTCTGGGTAGCCATTCTCAACAAATTCCTACAAATCTTGAGCACAAAACAATGTCTTCATTGTGACTGCCCAGTAGTCATAGTTCTTGCCATTAAATTGTGGAATCTGTGGGTTTGTAAAGCTTGTGCTTGTGCTTGCCATTGTTGGCTGTGTAAATCTTCAAACTCCTTGAAATTTTAAAAGAAACTTCAACTCAAACAACCTTCAGCTTATTGACCTTTGGCTCTGATACCACGTGAAGGATGAGGCAGAGGACATGAAAAGAAAAAACAGAGCAGTAAAAGTAAACAGTGCAGTGAAATTTAAACACAGAATTTGCCCAAATTCCTTTTCTATTTATATTCATAAACCAATGTTTACAAGATCTACACCAAATAGAAAATTACAATGCTGCTGCTTTCAAATTTGTTCTAAAAATAAAATAGTTTAAACTCCCCTGTGTTTGACTGGCTGTTGCTATAGCACTAGATGTCTCTTTTAGTTGCTGTTATAGAAAATGTGTGGCTATTCTGCTCTGCACTCTTTTCTTCTCATTATCTCCAATAAAACTAACTACAAAATGACCACCAAACTTCTATTAGAAAACAAAGACATTTCTAGAAGTTTCGTATGATCCAACCAAGGAGAAAAGTAAATGCATTTTAATTTTGCTAGCTGGGAAGTCTTGTCTAAGAAGATATAGATCTACATTTTTACCAAAACCTGTCCTCTCTTGCAAATTTCAAAAATATTAATTAAATGATATTAGCTAGAGAATAAAATCTCACACATGTGAGAATATTTGCAAAATTTGTTGGGGGGCCAAAAATAAGGATTTACGGTGGCAGAAATAAATGAGACAGTTGGGATTAGTTTTCCAACACTCCCCCTTAATCACAACTGCTGCCATCCATGATGCCCAAGTTGTCTCTTTGATGAACAAAACTATCTCTTGCCAATGCCTTTGTAAAAATATCAGCATATTGTTCTTCAGACCTGCAATGCTCCAAAATAACTTCACCATCATTGATTAGTTCCCTTATAAAATGATACCTTGTATCAATATGTTTGCTTCTTTTATGGAAAACTGTGTTCTTGGATAGTGCAATTGCTGAATTGTTATCACAAAATATTGTAGTTGCCCCTTTTTGTTCATGTCTTAAATCTTTTAATATCCTTCTCATCCGTATGGCTTGGCATGCTGCCCCTGTTGCTGCTATATACTCGGATTTAGTTGTAGAAAGTGAAACAATTGGTTGTTTCTTGGAAGCCCAAGAAACGACTCCCGAACCCAAATGGAATGCATGACCCGATGTGCTTTTTCTATCATCTAAACTGCCTGCCCAATCGCTGTCCGTGTAGCCAACTAACTTGAAATGATTTGTTGCACCATACAAGATTCCATATGCCTTTGTTCCATTAACATATCTCAGTATTCTTTTGGCTGCCAACCAGTGTGTCTCCTTTGGGGTCTCCATAAACCTTGAAATTGAACTCACTGCATACATTATATGAGGTCTTGTTGCAGTTAAATACATTAAACTTCCAACCATGCTTTTGTAAAGGTTTGGATTGACATTATTGCTGCAATCATCCTTACTCAATTTAAGACCTATGGTTGTTGGTGTTCGAGCAAACTTGCTATTTTGCATTTTAAACCTCTCCAAGATCTGATCTGCATACTTTGATTGACAAATAAAAATACCATTCTTCTTTTGATGCACTTCTATTCCTAGAAAGTATCTTAACAACCCTAGATCAGTCATCTCAAATTCACTTTTCATTGTTTCTTTGAAATTAGCAATGAGATTATCATCATCTCCTGTGAATATTAAGTCATCTACATACAAAACAACAATTAAGATCTTACCATCACCTTCCTTGATGTAGAGAGTGGGCTCACCATCACTTTTGTTAAAATTATTGCTCAAGAAGTATGTGTCAATTCTGCTATACCATGCCTGTGGTGCTTGCTTCAAACCATAAAGTGCCTTTTTTAGCTTATACACTTTGTCTTCTTGTCCTTGAACGTCAAAACCAGGGGGTTGTTCTATATACACCTCCTCTTTTAATACTCCATTTAAAAATGCTGACTTTACGTCCATTTGATATACCTTCCATTTATGTTGAGCTGCTATAGCCAAGACTGCCCTTATTGTTTCCATCCTTGCAACAGGAGCATAAGTTTCATCATAGTCTCTACCTGGTTGTTGTTTGTATCTCTTGACAACCAATCTTGCTTTATGCCTTTCAATCCTTCCTTCTACATTGCATTTTGTCTTATACACCCACTTTACACCTATAACTTCTTTTCCTTTTGGAATACTCACTAACTCCCAAGTTTCATTATTTTCTATTGCATTTATTTCTTCATCCATTGCTTTTACCCACTTGTCATCCTTAATTGCATCTTCAAAATGAATGGGATCATCAAGATGTGAATATAATGCAAAAAGAGAATTCAGACCTGTGTTATTCTCACCTTCATTTTGCTCATAAATGTCTCTTAAACTTCTGAATTTTTGTCTTCTCATGCTTGCCAATATTGGATTTGACGTGTCACTTGAATTTGAACTTATAGAATGTGTACTTGATAGGCCTACACTATGAGTTTGAAGAAGTGGGTGTGACAATTAATATATCTTTTTGAGCAGTAGTAACCAATCGTTCATTTACAGAAAAAGAGAAACTCTCGTGGTTGATTGTTAGAATGCCGACTTCTTCAAACCCACTTCTACATGTGAGAATATTTGCAAAATTTGTTGGGGGGCCAAAAATAAAGATTTACGGTGGCAGAAATAAATAAGGCAGTTGGGATTAGTTTTCCAACATGGACATGCGTCAAATTACTTGTGTAACAAATGTTGATATTTTTTTATTCTTCGGTAGATATTCCAAAGTCTTACATTTGCCACAGGTTTCTATATATACAAATGCAGAGCTTGTTGCTAAAGCAAATAGAATTCTCGAGTGAGAAAGTCGTTGCGTCAGTTTTTGTTTGCATATTTCTAATCTGCAACAAACTTGGGGTTTTAGATAACGAGTCCATTGAAAAGTAATTGAAAGTGGATTTTTTTATTTTTATTTTATTTTGGGTTTGTTGCGAACTGTTGTAATCATGCTGGCAAAGTGTTTTGAAATAATTGGTGTACTGCAAATTGTTTTTGCAGAACCACTGTTACTCCATTATATGATAGTATTTCTGCATCTTTGTAAGATTAGAAATATATATATATATATAAAAGTTGCCCTCAAGGATTTGTGCAGTGCTCCTAATCAGGAGGACTTTTAGTGATACAGTGGGCACGTCACTCATTGTGAGTGGAATTCAGTATGAGGAATTGAGTTTTTGGGTGCCACTTTTAACTCTTCCCATTCTCCATCAACAAAGCTTAAATGCTAAGCTTATAACTTAGGAACATAAGTTGGGGTTGGAGTTCCACAGAAACGAGAAGGGTGGTTCTATTTTTGAGGGAGAAATTAGTGAAGTTGTTTGCACTATAATTGTGAAAAAGGAAGAGGAAAGCAGATGTATTGGATCTAATGTTCAAGAGATAGATAGATTTTGACCACCAATGACTGACAAATCAAACATCCACAACTTCAATTCTTTGCTCGAAGAAAAAAACTAGTAGTTTTATTTCATTGCTTTTGAGGTACAGTTGGATTTGACTGTGTAATCTAATAAACACTAGCAAGTTTTCTATTAATTTTATTATTTAAAACTGTACCTCAAAAGCAATGAAATAAAACTACTAGTTTTTTTCTTCGAGCAAAGAATTGAAGTTGTGGATGTTTGATTTGTCAGTCATTGGTGGTCAAAATCTAAGTAATAATTTTTGGATTTGACTGTGTAATCTAATAAATATTCTCTCTTCACCATGTGCACTCAGCTTTCTACAATGACTGAGTTTGTATTTGTTATGTACTCTTCCAAGAGTCCAGCTTTGTAGAGCTGGAAGAAGTCTGGTGTAAGCTTGTAGTGAGTTTATGAGTATGAGTGGAAGCTCGGCCAAGGTGTTTGTATGAAGAGCTGAAGCTCTGTCAAAAGTTTGTTAGATGTAATGTTATTCTGAGCAATATAGATTATGATTGTTCTTAGTTATTTTCCTCCGCCATTCCATCAAGAAGTGTCAGGATGGCTGTTTTAACTTGTCGTCGGTGTACAAGACGGTGAAGGTTTGTGGCAAACAATAAGTGGCAAGTCGTGAGAAGTAAGCGGTTTGATAAGACTGAGAAAAGCCTGCGGTGTTGAAAAGTGGGGAGAAATTGCAGGATGAAGGTTATGAAATAGGACTGTCAGCGGTGGAAATTGCCGGTCTTCAGATGGCGGTGTAGAAGTGGGTTTGAAGAAGTCAGCGTTCTAACAATCAACCACGAGAGTTTCTCTTTCTCCGTAAATGAACGATTGGTTACTACTGCTCAAAAAGATATATTAATTGTCACACTGACCTACAGGGCCCCTCACGTCGTCACCAGTCGACCAAGCATTTATATTGCCGTCCACACCATTCACGCCAACCTCTCTCAACTGTCCATTATTGATGCTTAAGCTTTGATTATAACCACAATTTATAATGTATTTTCCTTTAAGCTCAATGGATTGGGTTTGCATTCAGAGGGAGCTCACGTTTGAGTTTCTCTTCTGATTTCTTTCAACTGCAAATAGCCTGCAATTGTAAACAATGGCGACCCAACACCAGCTTCATGTGGTGATGTTCCCTTGGCTTGCACACGGCCATATAACACCCTTTCTAGAGCTGGCCAAGAGCCTCCTCTCATATGAATTGAGAATTTCCTTTGTCTCCACTCCGCTAAACATTGCACGGATTAAAAAGAAGATAGTGCCTGGAATTGAGCTGGTTGAGCTACCATTACCATCCGTAGACGACCTGCCCGTAGGCGTTGAGTCCACCGCAGGTTTATCCGAGATAGGAAGAACAGACTTAATACCGCTGCTCTTCCAAGCCCTAGATCTTTGCGAACAGCCCTTCGCGACGTTGCTGAAACTGCTTTCCCCGGATTTTGTCATACATGATACGACGCTGTTCTGGACTCCTCGGGTTGCCGCGAAGCTGGGCATTCCCACAATAAATTTCACGGGGATTAGCATGACATCCTTGAGTTTCGTAATGGGTCAGCACAGGCACGGACTGCCCGAAATCCCCACGGCCAGGGATCTCTGTGCACTGCCACTGGGATTCCCCTCTGAGGTCGTCCGCAACCGACTCTTTGAAGCGCGGAATCAGCTGCCGTTGTATCAAAAGAAGCAACATGGTATTGGTGAGGGCCTCAGCTTCGTGGACCGCCATTGCGTCTCTGTGGAGGAAAGTTGGGCAACGGCTTGCAATACTTGCCTAGAGTTGGAAGGCAAATTTGTGGACTATTTTCAGAGAAGCACCGGGCGATTAATGTTTCCCGTGGGGATTTTAATGCAGAGCCTTCCCCCGCGGCCGGCTGCAGAGCCTTGCTTGACCTGGCTGGACAAGCAGCCCGCTCGTTCTGTGGTGTTCGTGTCCTTCGGCAGTGAATGCCTTCTCACCGCCCAACAGCTCGATGCTCTCCTGTTGGGTTTGGAGGAAAGTAAAATCCCATTCTTTGTGTTCTTACTGGTCACGTGGAGGCTGAGTTGCCTCAAGGATTTGAAGATCGCATCCATGGAAGAGGACTCGTGGTTACAGAATGGTTGCCTCAATTGAATATCTTGAACCATCCTTCCACTGGAGCTTTTCTTTCACATTGTGGGAGGAATTCTGTGACAGAAGGCCTGAGGTTTGGAGTGCCTTTTGTTGCTCTTCCAATCCAGTACGACCAGGGGTTAACTGCTAGGCTAATTGCTGACGAATTGAGGATGGGAGTGGAGGTTAGAAGAAACGAGGAGGATGGTTCTTTCACTAAGGAGGACATAGCTAGAGCTGTACGAGGTGTGATGGTGGGGGAAGAAGGCAGTCGGATTAAATCCAATGTTCAGGAAATTAGTAGGCTTCTTACCAGTAATGATTCTCAAGTTCATCGACCAAACATACACAAGTTTTTCTCTGCGCTCAAGGAGAAAGCATCCAGTAAACAAACTGTTTGATATATATATCTAAATGTATAATAAAGGCTTAAACTTATAAGGCCGTAGTTGACTTGTATTCAATTCCATTGTAACCTCCTATGTTTTGCCATGTTATACTTCTGGATTTCCTCTGAACCACTTTTGTTGTGGCCGTATCTAATATCTTGAAGATAAGGCTGCCATCACTCTGTGATCGTTATGATTTCGTTTCAGAGAAAAGAAAATGGCTATTTCTGTGATTGTACTCCTCTTACTACTCGCAAATAGTCGAACTGTTTCCCGAAGTGGCTCTCGAACCACTCAATATCCTCCCTAGCTACTTAATTCCTCTGAACAAAATTGCTAGAAGACCGGCCTAAGTTAATAAAATATATATTTCTTATGTCTTCTCTCCATTTGTAAACGCATTGCCTTTCTGATGGAGGAGCATCCTGCCTGCCTGTGCCAGAATGGGAGCATTAAAATAAGTTATGGACATCCATCGAATGGATTTGTACAGAAGGCTTTATATGTTGGAATGCGAATTCTAAATAGGATTTTCATCTAGCAGTGGTTGAGTCATATTATATTTAGTAAGTTGATTTTATTTAAGATTCTGCAATTTCATTGTTTTATGCTATTTGAAGTCATGTTTTGATGTACAGTTTTTGTGTAATTCCTGAGAATCAATACAAAGACAATTTGTCTATGATTTTTTTATTGGTATATTTTTACCAGATTTCTCCATTTAAATCTGAATGTTCTGTACTATTGTTCTTCTCTACAATTTTTTTTTTTGCACTGGTTTATTTTTCTTACATTAGACACTTGGCAGGTGTAATGTTAAATCCCATAACCGTTGCCACCATGCTGCCTGCCTGTGCCAAAATAGGAAAATTGGAGTAGTATATGGATGTCCGTCAAAGCATATTCAAATTTCAATAACGCCTTATTTAGGATTAGGAATTGGGAATCGAGGGGAATAAAGGAGAGTAACGAAGGTGCGATGAGAAAGGGGTAGTGGGCTGTCAGACAAGGAAAAAGGGCTGCATCTTTAAGAGGAGAAAGTGCGTAGCAAGAGGGGGCCCAAAATAGGGAGAGGGGACAGTGACCCAGGTGAAGAGTGGAGGGAGAGAAAAATATTAGGTATGTTGCAGAGTAGGGAAGAAATAGGGCCTGCCACATTGAGTGGAAAAGCCAGCGTTTAAAGAAGGAAGATGGTGTGGTAAGAGTAAACTAGGAGCAGTGGTGACTGTGATGAGTGGACAAAAGAGGGTGTTGGAAAAACTTGAAGACAAAGGTGCCAGTTCAAAGAAAAGATAAAATAATTCAATTGCTTGTTGTAAGCAAAGGTTTCAATCCAGAGGAGGATGTGTGGAGTTTGGGACTGGGAAAGAGTAGAGGAGTTCAACGTATGACCTATGAGCAGCAAAGGGAGGCTGCGTAGAGGAGAGCTCCATTCCAGTCCATTCATGAACACAACACCAAGGGCAAATAAAACAAATAAGAGCAAAGAAATTGTTTCTTGAAAAGAGGTAGAACAGAGATTCCATGTATTTCCTTTACGTTGAAATCAATACATGTAATTTCAGTCCCTTTCTTATATTAAATCAATTATTATTAGCTACGTTTGCATGGTTTGAGTTCAACCATGATAGAATGCCAAACGACAAAGATATTTGTGGTGAATTTTAGTCATAATTTAACTTATTACACATGGACATCACAACACAACCGTCTCTTCATAGCACATCCGACAATAGATGAATAGGATGTCATTCTTTAAAGACATGACCCTAACAAAGAGATATCAACCCTTACAATTTTTTTTTCCCATTAGGCTCTCGTATTCTATATACGCACACAACTTTTGTTACCAAGTAATGCATATGCTTTATAGTCCATGGTAGTATACGAGAAGACATTGATGATTGTACTTGAATGGTTTTAAATCATATATTTATTGAAAAAAAAGAGGACATTGAGAGAGACATATTATTAAATGATTTTTTTTTTATATTGTTAGTTTATTATAATTAAATAAAATTTTAAGTTTATTGATCACATGTATGTGTATGTGTATGTGTGTATGCATATATACGTGTATGTATAGATACATATACATACACACACATATATATATATAGATGTATGTATGTATATATATATGTATAATTTATATGTATATATGTATATATATTAATATACATATATTAGAAATCTAAAGTGGCTCCGAAGCCTTTCATCAATACCTCTGCTGGTCCTTTAGCCTCCCATGATCAGTCTTTGCCCCATGGTAGTATTTATAGTAGTATTTTTAACATTTAATTATCTTTTCTAATTTAAAAAAGTATGTTTGTTTAGTTTCTATTTATATTCTTATTTATTTGATGTTTGAATTTTGATGTGTCTAATAAATTGAGTGAAGAAATATCATTTAATGATACAAAATAATTTAGAAGTTAATTTTATAAAGACAAAAAAAAAATCTTCATATTAACTTACCTTCACATAAAAATAACTCTTATCATGTATATAGTAGTGCTCATGTTATTAGAATTATTAATAGATTTGAAATTTGATTGAATGAATTAAATGCATTAGATTAGATATGTGTTTTACAAAAGAGATTTTATATTTCTTTTTATTTTGATATTGGTTATTCCCAGCATGAACCAATAGAAAGAAACATAAATAATATTTTTATAATTATTTAAAATAATAAATTAAATTTAGATTGAAGGATTGTTACTCTAATTTTTAATTCTATATGTTCATTGGCTAAATTAATAAACAAAATCGAATGGATTAAAAATAGATATAAATGTATCAAAAATTTATAATTATGCATTAACCTTTGTTAAATATTATATCTCTAATTATTAAGTTTAAAAATATTTTAAAGTGATATACAAATTTTAATTTTTTTAATCACAATCTCTTATATTTTTTGTATTTCACATTTTCAATAAATTAAAATTGGCTCAAATATGATAAAATAAATAAATAATTTCATTAGCCCACAAATTTTTGAATACAAATATTGTCATTATCAAATAAGATAATAAACAAAATAAAATGAAAATGAAATAAGTTTGCAATATTAAATTTTTTATAGTCAAAATAAAAAAATTTAAATGATTCCATAGAAATTTCATTCAACAGAATAGAAGATAAGGTAATTTTGAAATTTTAAAGGAAATTTGAGAATATACATTATGAAATTTGGTCAGATTATTTTAATGTAATATTTCATCAGGTAATTTGTTACCAACTTGTAAAATCTAACCACTGTATTAGTATTCTAATAATAATAATAGAGATTTTAAAATAAGTGTAATTCATTAATTAAGCTTGAAATAAAGAGTTCTAATCCAATGAAAATTTCACATTGATGTTCAAATGATTTTTTGGATAAATGGTTCTAAAGGAAACTACTAGATATCAATCTAGGAGTATCAAATAAGATCAAGTTTTGCTCAATACTAAAAATTATACTCGTAAAGAAAAGATTTCAATCTAAAAATTATACTCTCATATCAAATAGATATATGATATAAATATTCTCCATATACATACACTACATATATAATTTGATTAAACAAAAATTATCAAAACGCTACATAATTAAATCCTGATATCTTAGAAAAAACATTTCCTTCAAGTAAAAAAATGTTAAATGAACACGACAAGAGTCTGCTTATCTCCTTCCAAGGAGAAAAAGACAAACACGAGCGATTCCTCATCTCCGTAAAGGAGAGATTATGATCGAGTTTGTTCCTGCAAATACTCTGCAGCTGTACACAATGGCGGATCAGCGCCAGCTTCATGTGTTGATGTTTCCTTGGCTTGCCCATGGCCACATAACACCTTTCCTAGAGCTGGCCAAGAGCCTCACCAGTTATGGCCTTAAAATTTCATTCCTCTCCACTCAGCTTAATATAGAAAGGATTAAACAAAAACTACAGCCCTCACTGGGAATTCAATTAGTACACTTACCGATTCCATCCGTGGATGGTCTGCCCACAGGCGTTGAGTCCACCTCAGATTTGTCCAAGATTGGAGCTTTAAACCTAATACCGCTACCTTGTAAAGCTCTCGATCTCTGCGTGAAGCCTTTCGAAGAGCTGCTGAAATTGCTTTCCCCTGATTTTGTGATACGTGACATGGTGCAGTACTGGGCTCCTCGGGTTGCCGCCAAACTGGGAATTCCCACTGTACATTTTGAGCCATCCTTCCACTGGAGCCTCTCTGACACATTGTGGGTGGACTTCTATTACAGAAGGTTTAAGGTTTGGAGCTCCGTATGTTGCTCTTCCAGTGCAGTATGACCAAGGTTTGAATGCCAGGCTGATTTCAGAGGAGTTCAAGGTGGGAGTGGAGGTGAGGAGAAATAAGGAGGATGGTTCCTTTACTAAGGAAGATATCGCTAGAGCTGTCTGAGTTGCGATGGTGGAGGAGGAAGGCAGTAAGATTAGATCAGTTGTTGAAGAGATTAGCAGGGTCTTGCCCAGGGATGATTCCCAGGTGCATCGAACAAACATCCACAACTTTGTCTCTGCGCTCAAACAGAAAGCCTCAGATAAGCAAAATATTTGATTTGATATGTCAGCTTACCTTGTATTTATCTATATTGTTGCTTTTGCTTAGTAATGAAGAATTGAGTTGTGTAAAAAGGAATGTGAATTAAGGTTAACTGTATAAATGCATACAAATAAAGTATAAATTAATGTAAGTATCAGTAGGGATGAATGGTCTCTTTTAGAACATGATAAATATGGATTAAAAGTATGAGGTTTCCGCATTCTAGTTAATATATAATAGATTCTTTGATTTAATTATGTTCAATTTTTATTATCAATGTTTTAGATCAAACTTCATAATCTACCATCATTATGACAAAGATCAATAGAAGAGATAATATCAAACTTCATGATCCATCATTAGGATGAGATACTAAGAGATGACATAAACATTATCTCCTGCCTTAGTATTTCTCACCTAATGATGGATTACAAAGTTTGATTTGAAACAATGATTATTAATATGGATGCTATAGATTTTAGATAAATTCATTATAGTAAGGAAAGTAATGCCCTTGAACTGTTTATTGCCTAAAATTATATGTAGACCTATAACTCTAGGTGGGTCAATCATTTGATTTGTGAATGGTTTTACATAATATGCATTTGATCTTTGAGGCACAAATCTGATCTAGCTGTGTGCATATTTTTCTGATTTGGTTCATTGTGATTTATACACTCTATTAATGTGTAAGTATCAATGGTATTTAAATATATCTTGGGGAAGCCACTAAATTACGAGGTTTCAAGTTCTCGCAAATCAACCTCTTGACATATTTTATTTTATGACCTTTCCTAAGTGGCTGAAGACAATAGGAATAAACATGTAATGACATAGATGATTTCAATGTAAATGATGATTATTTTAAGTGTTCTAAAATAAGTGTTCCTACAGATGTTCATTATAACTTCTTAAGGGTTTTTAATAATTTTAATTGATGTTTAAATGCTTAAATCATAGATATATTTGAATACCATGAAATAATGAATACTGCACAAATATGTATGAAGTTGGATCCCAATGACAATACACTAAAGAACTTAAACAAAGAGCTATGTGAACTTTTTTATTGACATTTTAAATCACCTTCTCTCATCCGTCATCAAGAAGAGAGATAATAGTTGCTCCTCATTTGTGAGATCTATAGATGAAAAATATAAAAGCTTATTCCCCTTCCCAATAATCAATCAAATAGTATCATCCAAAACATAAATTTAGGAATACTCACATAATTTCTTTCTAGAAGATCTTCAATCTTAAATTTCAGGAAATTGCAAGATTTAATAATTTATAAATTCACATATTTAAAATTATAAATTTTAGGTAAGATCCATATCATATAGGATTATCCCCATCTATTACAAGATCAATACAAGATAGGAAATGTAGAGTCTTGGTCGATATATTAGGTGGATTAGAATTGGGGCTAATCACTAATGTAGCTATCTAGAATTCACAAAGGTGACAGTAAATAAGGATGGATAAGTTTTAGTGAAGTAGACAAACTTAGCAAAAGAGTGTAATATATATAAAATTATGTAACCATATTGAGACATTCCATCAAAATGGGTTCAACTAATTGATAATTTTCATAGATATGTTAGTTTTACAATTGCATTTCACATTTGGGCCCTACTCGGAATTTTTACTTCAAATGGGCATAACTTGTGCATCCATCATCCATTTTTCCAAACTAGGTATCATCAAAAAGGTGGTTATGTGTACTCTTCAATGGTGCCAATATTTTCATCACTTTTTTGCCATTGGTGCATTTTAGGGCCTGCTAAAGTCATAGGTGTGTTATGGGCTTTTGAGCTCAAATCTCTATTTTGTACAATCTTACGATGTTCAAAAGGTCTTTTGGATAAATTTCATTCTATCCATGAATATTTCTAGATTTTTTTTCTAGGTACAATAAATTCAATATTTTGTGTTCTAACACTTTGGTTGATTGCTTGGTTTTTTTGGCACTTGGGAATTTTTTAGTTGCATGGCTGGATTCATTTTGGCTATATCATATGTGCATATGGCTATTTTTATCCCTATAGATTAATTTTAGCATCTTTTGTAAGCACTTCTTTTGTAAGACACATTGGATCAATGTCACTCATGTATATTTGGAATTTTGTATAAATGTTGTGCCATATTATTGTACTCATACTATATTATGAAGTGCCATGGGGGGTTGTGTAGTGCCTATTTTATTTGCTAATCACAACTTTTTCAAGTGAGTATCCCTCCATGACAATACTAGGATATTCGAGATTCCACCTCATGTTTGTTTTAGTCTTGGTGCACAGGCTTTTTTCAATTATAGGTACTATCATTTGGTCACTTCAGATGTTGTATCTTCTTCATGCATTTTCTTGGTGACGCAGTTTTAGTGGATTTGTCGCAGCCTCTCCCTAGTTAGTATTATGGGGGGCATTATACTATTCATGCTAATGCTTCGTTGATTTCCCTTGGCATGAGTTGATAAAATCTTGCATTCCTATTTTGTGGAGGAAAATTCATAGTCGATCATGGTTCTTCAAATTATTGTACCTATATTTTCAAATATCATGGTTGAGTAGTGATGATGAGATCACTCATGCAACTTCATCGATTGAAAAGTGTCATTGGGGTCACTCATGCAGATTCATGTGCCACCTATATTTTTCATTGATATTTGTTCAAGTAGCATCATTTGGGGCACTCATGCAAGTTTTTGTCTTCCTGATCCTGATCGTCATCTTGTTTTGGAGGAAGTTCTTAGTTATAGCACCATATTTGTCTTCTTTCAATAGATGTTTGTAGATTCTTTGTTCTTCAATGATTTTCTTCATGTTCTTGTTTTGTGACATCATCATTTTGGAGGTTTCTTAGTCCTTTATGTTCTCTCTTTTGGAGAGGAGTTTTCTCCTACACGATTTTTATCCTTTTATTCATTTTGAGAGATTTCATTGCATTTTAGTTGTACATGGGTACCTAATATGGTGATGTTGTTGGGACCCATAATGCATCTCACATTGCATATTGTACTCCCTAATTAGTTGCACTTAAGAGGGGTTGTTGGATTAAATGGTGGTTTACCTATTTACATTTACTTAAGCACAACTCAGATAACCAACTACATTTATCATTTCCTAAGTGCATTGAGAGTTCTAGTTGGATTGTTGAGTGGTTATACCTACCCTCTCATCTTATTGACACATGGGGACATACTATGTTTTGTTACCTCTCATCTTTTCCTTTATAAGCAGGGCTCTTGTACATTTATACTCACATCAATACATTTTATTCTTTGGTGAAATAGTATTCATTTGGTTTGCTTCTCTCATGTGTGAAGGTGTGCTTGTAAATTGAGATCTTGGGATAGGGTGGAAACCCTAACACCAACAAAGAGTATTGGGTTTTTTTAATCTAAATCAGGTTTTAATGAATATTCGATGGCAGTTAGATTACACTATTGATAATTGAACTAAAAACTAGAATAGGGCCCAAATAGGCTTAAAATGATCTAGGGAAGGACACAACAAAAATATGGACACAAATAGAGTTTGAAATTGTAAATTGGTACAATTTAATATAGTACAATTTATGTCTATTTTAGTTTTGTAGTGGAAGCTACTCATTACATATATTTTTATATTTTTTCAAGTTTTTACATAATTCTCATGCCAAGGAGAGAAACACAAGATGAGTCAAAGAATGATCCATTACTTTATACAACTTAGTATACATTTGTACTCTAATTACCACTATATATATATATATATATATATATATATATATATATATATATATATATATATATATATATATATATATATATATATATACCTATCTCAATAGAACATGTTTAATACAATTTTATATCAATAAAGAATGCACTCTTGTGCTAAATTTTTCTCATGCTCTAATCCCTATCCATTTCCATGTACTCTTATTTACACTTATTATCATAGATATATGATTCACCCCTCATTTATTACAAATTGTTCATAAGTACTTCAATATATGGACTCCCTAATTCTTGACATTTAATATCTTATTGTGAAATTTTGTTTATGCACCAATTGGAATCAATTTTATGATGTATGAGTATGAACTTGAATTTCAAAATTTTAAATTATAATTCTATTATTATTTTTTGATTGGGTAAACAGGTTTTAAGGGGACCTAAAACCTTGTACAACAAGTTTTGAGGGGACCTGAAACCCCAGAGGTTTTGAAGGGACCTGAAACCCTTAGATTTTACCAGGATCTGGAACCCAAAGTACAATGCTGCTAAAAGAAAAGAACATCAACATACCCGCAACCAAACGACAAACTAGACATAAAATCATCCCTAACACATAAACAAGGGTTTTACAAGGCTCCCTTAACCTACAAATTTTTCCATGGGTGTATCCAGACATCCATCACCTTCAACAACACCAGATTACAATAGATCAACATATACTCATAATCTGGACTAATGGGGTTTTGAAAGGATCCCCTAACCTTAATCATGGGTTTTAAACTGGCTCCCAAAACCAAAAAACAAGGGTTTTACCAGGCTCCCTTAACCTATAACAAAGTTTTCAGCCTGCCAACAATACAACTAGCCAGATTGGACCCTTTAAAAATACTAGCATCCAGCTTGCCTATGGGAAAAACAAGGCTCCTAGAACCAACACACACAAAAAAGGAAAAAACCTAAAAGCACATGTGCGGGTTTTGAAAGGCTCCCCTAACCTTCAATACATACAAAAGGAAAGTTTTGGAAGGCTCCCTTAAACCCCCAAAATGTCTAGAAAGTAGGGAAAAAAAATCCCAGACCATACCTTGAAAACCCACAAGAAAGTAATGGTGTGTAGCCCCAACTAGTAGCTCGAGCAACAAATTCACTCAAAAGGCCTTCTCACACCATCTTCCCACCTCAATAGGGAAGAGGTTCACCTTAATAGGACAAGAAAGAATGTGGATCATCAACCCTTAAAACTCTCACGCAACAAGCAGAAACCCGACCACTCCCAACCACCAAATCTCTGCCTCTATAGGAGAAAGGGCCACCTCAAAGAGGGTAGGAGGAGATAAACCTAGAAGCCCACACATAAAAATCATGGACCAACAAAGAAAAATCCCCTCTACCTCTATAGGAGGACTTCCCAGAATAGAGAAAAAGTTGAACAACCTCAGGATAAAAGTAGCACAAGATAAGCACATGAAGTCTTTGAGAGGAAGCTAAAAAAAAAACCCCTCAGAAACAGAAAGATCTCCCTCACAGATACCCCCATCAGCTCCAGAATCGACCCCAAGGGGAGAGGGGAAACCAAGAAAAAAAGGCAAAACCCTACACTTGGAGCACCCCTTGGATCCTAGACCACTGGGAGGGCATGCACAATAGACAGATCAGAGAAGGAAACCACCTAAACCTCCATAGCATCTAAGCCTTCCTCCGCACAAAAAGCCTCAATTATAGAGCAACACCGCACACCAAAACCACACCACCCATCAGAATGAGCAACAACTAGGAAGACTCCATACCATGAGATCAACTCCCAGGTGCATAAATCACAAACATCAGCCCTTAGAAGCACTGCAACACCAATACGCCACACCACAGAGGCGGCCCCAAACATCGTGTCGATCATATATCTCCTATTGCAGGCATAGCCCCATGAAACGACACACCACCCAAGCCCAAACAAAGAAGACACTACTAAGACACCACCAAGGAAGGGTAAGGAGAATAGAGGGAGGCCCACATTGCTATCACCATCTGCATCTTTAGATTCCTCTGCATCCCCTGCTGAAACCCTAGTCGTATCTCGCATTACTCTCCCACTCACCATCACTCAAATCTACTCCACCATTGTGTCTTTTTAATAATTCTATTATTATTTCCCCTCCTTATTAGAATTTATGAGTAGAATTAGTGTATATTAGTATAATATATTGTTATATGTTGGTATTTATGAGCCTAAACAAGTCATTTATTAGTCATGCTAAGAAAAGGAGATCCATTAGAAATCACTTTGATGTCAAAATTGTAAAGAATAAAATCTACTTCAATTGCATTTAGGTCATGTACATGCTTGTGTACAATGTCTTTGGATCTTTGCTTCAAGTCATAGTGTTAGTCAATTGAGTGGTTTGATGTAGAAGAATTTGATCCTAACAATTTGACATTGTAACATAGCGTGTTGATGAACACCATTATCTTTGCAAGATTTTTAGACATTATAGATCAGGGTGAACAAATTTTGAATGTTTGTGTTTGGTAAAATCAAATCCAAGAAAAATTTATTGGCATTATGTTGTCATCGATGTCAACTGGTATAGCATGGCAACCAGTATGAGAGATTGTTGGTATAGCTGTCATTGATGTCAACTAGTATAGCAGGTTACCAGTATAGCTTGTCATCGATAAGAAGATAATGTCAACCAGATTGTGTTGTCATTGGAGTCATCGGTACACAAGTTAGTTTTGGCTTGTGGTGGAGACATAAGTTGAGAAGTTGACCGGTGAGTAAGTATTGGAGACCGGTATGGTATGACTACTGGTGAGTGATTTGTTGGAAGTGCATTGTTGCCAACCGACAAGCATATGCCCAATGAGAAAGTAGGGTGAGCTAATGAAGAAGTGCAGGACTGATATGCAGTTGGATGTCAATTAGCAGGGCACCCACCAAATGAAGAGGTTATCACAGGATGCTGATATGACCAATCGGGTTTGGACTGCTGCAAGTTAGTAAGGTAGACAAAGGGGATGTCTACCAGTTTATGTACCTAGTTGAAGTTGTGTCTACTCAAACAGGGAAATTATATTGGTGCAACACCGTGTAGTGTCATAAAATTTTGACCCTAGCAATTTTCGTCTGCATTATCCTCACACATGCGAAATTGATTCCTCTAGCCTGATCGGAGACCAAAGACTCCTCAACCCTTAGGATAAACTTCTTCCTTGGCCTCTGCATCACCCTATCCGAACTACACCCTAGAGAAAGGGGTAGGACAGGGGTGTGGTGCCACTATCCCCCCTAGGACAGGAGCGTGACACCCTTTTTCTCCCACGATAGGGGCATGGTGCCTCTGTCCATGCCCTAGTTTGGGGTAGGACCTTCCTAGAGAATGTAATGTGGGTTGTGCTATGAGTGAGAAACTCCCCTGATGTTGGCTCGTGACGAAAATCAAATCCACTAACATGTATTTAAGGGGCATTCCTCCTCTCATTTGCATAAAGTGGAAGCTGCATAAGTTGAGGTTGGATAATATTGGAGTTTGTCAAGTTGCATAAGCGATCAAGCATTCAAGCATTCTTTTCCAGCATTGAGCATTCTCAAGTCTCCCTTCAAGGCTAGGTGTTACATTCAATTCAAGGACTCAACCATTGAAGAGGAGATTGATTACAACATTCAATTCCACACAAGCATTTCTATCAGCATTGCTACCACAACCTCCTTTGAGGTCATTTACAATTCATTCTTTCATTTACATCTACTTGAAAGTACTTTCTTTCATTACTTGGTTAATTCCAAAACTGGGGTTTGACCTAAAGGCAAACCCCCAATCCCAACCCATTTTCCTCTCTTTTCTATGTGTAGGTTGTAGGTGCACAACTGTACTTTCAGATTCAGGTTCTATTTGTAGAGGTGAAAAAATCCTTTTCATTTCCTAGATTTTTCGGAGGATCGTGTACATTCCCACCACTGTCTGGGCAACTTTTCCTCAAATTCGTAGGGTGACTTCGTTTCGACATATTACTGCCAGATCCAGGTGCACAACTTCATCCCATTTCCTGATCTTGAGTTATAATCAATTCTTTGTCATTTTTGTACTACATATCCCAATCAATTCCTTTCCATTTCAAATAGGAAGAGGGGATTAGCTTATCATTCCCATTTCACTCAAAATTCTATCTTCTTGTTGTCGAGAGGTTGAATATAGTGAATTCTCCTCTCCTCTTCCAATGTAATTAGGTGAAAAGTGTTTGAAGGGAATTTGTAGTGAAATTTCATCTCTCCTTGGAGGGAAAAGTAGTTTCCTCTTGATTTCCATCATTCACATTTCATCACATTACATTTTGGTGAACCCGACGTCTTGCATGCTTTCCTTTAAACAAAATTGCATATTTTTCATTTGCAAGTTTAAATTTTCTGCAAACTTAGTGGTTAAATCATTCAAAACCCTAGTTTTTAAAATTAAAATAGAACTTGTGATTTGTAAAAATTGCTTGTGGTTATCTTAGATCTGAAAATTATTTTGTTTGTCAAGTTCAATTTATTCATTGTCTTGTTCAATTTGCAAATCAAATTTACAAAATTAAGAGGTTATTTGTTAAAACCCTATGTTTTAGAAATCATCTTGAACTTGTGCAAAAATTGGATTTACATTTAATTTTCAGATCTCTGATTGTTCTCAGACTTGTTTTCATCCCTATAATTCAAATTTTCAATTTTCCTCCTTTTTCCCACAATTCAAATTTTAAAATTACGTTGTTAGGTCATAAAGCCCTAATTTTCACATTTAATTGGATTTTGTGCAAAATTCAAATAATTTTCTTTCACATTCAAATTTCTAAACATTCTCTAAGGTCTTCCTATCCATTAGGTTTGACCTTTTTCAAATTTTCAATTCAATTCCTCTTTTTCTTCAAAACCCTAATAGGGTCATATTTCTACATTTGAACCTTCATTTCGCCCATCTAAAGGTTGTAAAATTCATCAATTTTTTGGGGTTAGCTTTGAAATCATCATAATATTCATGCCTGAAAATTAAAAAAAAAGTTGGTCAGACCATGTGTGTTCTCGCCACGGTCCTCGACTTTTTTCCCAAAATTTAGGGAGACTGTTATGACTGTATTTAATAGCCTAAATCCATAAGATTGGCTAATTTTTTCAATTTTTGATCCCTCTAGAATCGGAAATACCTCCAAAATTTAACATTTTAAATTTCAAGAAATTTTTTAAAATTAAGAGGTTAATTACAGTCTGTCCTGATTTTAAAAGTTCTAAATTAAAATTAAGTGGTATTCCCTTGGCCCTAATTTTAAAATTCCAATTTCTTTTCTTTTTTTGAAATTGTGTCATCTTCTTCCCCCAACAAAGTTCAAATTGTGTAATTAGTATTTTCTTAAATTTTGCATTAATCATTTTTGTAAGTTTTGTTCCAAAATTCAAAATTCAAATTTCCCTCTAGTGCATGAGTTTTACCAATATTAGTCCTAACTATCCTATCCCCATTAAACGAAGCATTAGAATTAAGGCTTCCCAAGGTTTAATTATCGAGGAAATGGAGCCTAATTTGGGTGAGTTATTTAATGAGGATCATGCTAATTCTTCCCATCCTAATCATGTGCATATTTACCTTATTGATGAATCCCATGATGAAGAAGAAGCTTTAACTAGGGTTTATTTATATCAACTTTCCACATTGGATAATCAATTTGATAATTTTCAACAATGAATGTCCCAAGAATACCCTAATTGTGAAGCTCTTCCATTAATTAAAGGCCTTAAGTGCATGATTCAAAGTGATAAGAATGGAATTGATATATTGCATGACATTGAACATGGGTAAAAGTACAAAGCCGTGTCACAGTTTTATAAAGGAAATGGTCAATGCTGATTCAACTTTTAAAATCAAATCCATAGAAAGTAAAATATATGTTTTGAATTTTGAAATGATGTAAACTAATAAAATTTATATTCTTTTATCTATTTTATGTTTGTAATTTTAACAAAAATTTAAAATATTATTTGAATTTAGTTTTTTATAAAGTAAACACTATAATTTAGTTGTTGATAAAATGTTGAAATTGAAGTTACACAAGCCACCACACTTTATTTAGTAAATTTTACCTTTTTTCTTCAATTTTTGTGTGTATATTGATAACTTGAAACTTTAGTGCATGGATATATTTTTTACTATTTTTTATAAATATATATTTTTCAATAAATTTGAATAGTCAAGTGTGTTGAGATATAACTCTTTCCAATTCCCACCACCTTTTTTCTTAATTATTTATCAAAATTAGAAAATAATTATATCATCTTGACATAGATTCTTTTCTCTACTGCATCATATATTTTTCAAAAAATTTAAATTATTTTTAGTATTTTTCCTTGAGAAGACAATCAACCTTATATTTTAGTGCTAATGACCTACTTTCAATAAAAATAAAATATAAAATATAAAAAACTAATTAAAATATTAAAAGGTACATATTTTGGAAAATTCACTTATAGATCTATAAAAAGCTATGTTTAGATTTAAAAAAATATTGTTTATAAGAGTAGGAGTTGTTGAAACATCGAAGTTTTTAATTTTTTTTGGTAATTAGACCCAAAGTGGTATAAAATATACATTTAGAAGACACTTCCAATTGGAAAAGTTGTGGCCCATATATAACTTATCTATAATGAATCTATATAGACTATATGTTTGACTAAAATTAATTTTTAGTTATAATTACTTCAATTCACTCGTGCTGATAAGTTGGCTTGAAACGTGACATAGTTTTGTTCTTTTACCCACATATCATTGATTCTCATGTCATGCCTATCAAGAGCTGTTCCAAAACCCTAGGTTATTCACAACTTTCAACACAAGTCAATCCTTCTATTCCTTTGACTAGTCTTGTGACTAGTATTCCTACTTTTACTTCCAACATCATGGCTACTTCAAATTAGGGTGTTGGTCATGGTGGAAATCCCTCTTCATCATTTAATCCTTCATCTTTACCCATGGCTTTGATAAGTGTTCTTATTATTCCTCAACCAATCAATGTGACACAAGGGGGCAATTCCTTCAACAATTTTGTTCCTCCTTTAAGTGTCCCTTTTCCTACTCAATCATCACCTATGCCTACTTATCAAAATGTCCAATTACCTTATTCTCAGTCCATGCCATCTTTAAATAATATCACACCACCTTCTCAATCAACTATGTCTAACGTCAATTCTTCCATTGAAATGACAATTAACAATCTTGCTCAAACCGTGTCTTCCTTACAACAACAAATTGCCTCTATGAGTCAATCCAGGTTTAGTGTGCCCACCTTTGATGTTGCGAGCCCACTTTCTCTTGATAATGTTAGAGTCATGCCACCTAAACATGTTGAGATTCCTCAATTAGAACTCTATAATGGAAAAGGTGATCCTCTTATGCATGTCAAAACATTTCAAACCTCGTGTACTGATTTTGCTTATGATCAAAGATTGCTTGCAAAATTGTTTACAAGAACACTAAGAGATAATGCTCTATAATGGTATTACTCTTTTCCTTCTTATTCTATTACTTCCTTTCAACAAGTGGCAAATACATTTATCCAACAATTTCAAAACAACATTGGTCCTCAAATCAGTTTGATTGATTTAATGCATTGTAAACAAGGCGTTAAAGAAAAAGTGATTGATTTCATCGGTAGATATAAGCATTTGCATGCTCAGATTTCTTTCCATGTACCTAATAATGATATTCAAAGAATTTTTATTTCTAATTTACAAAAAATATCAGGGAAAAACTTCTTTTGTTTCAGTTTAATTCTTTTCTACAGTTGTGCATAACACTCCACAATTATCAACTAGCTGTGAGTCAAATGGAGCAATCCACTCCTATGGCTCCGAGTGATAAGGGGGAGTGTGTTCAACAACCATTTGCAAAGTTAAAACCAACAAAGAGTTTCATCAAGTTCAATGATACACTCAACAACCATGATGTGAATGCTACAACAGGTGTGCATTCTATTTCTAAATTTTTCCAAAGAGAAAGACAATTTACTTCCTTGAATGAATATTTACATAGTATTATGTCTCAGTTGTTGCACATAAATGTTATCAAACTTCCTCCTATAAAACAAATTGATCCTTCTAAACTTGCATCCCCTTATTTTGATAACAATTCCTTTTGTCAATTTCATTGTCAGCCTGGTCATGATACTGGGAAATGTTTTGTATTGAAAAATAAGATTCAAGATTTGATTGATAATAATATTATATATGTGGTAGGTGTGAATGATAAAGGGATTAAATCAGTCGCTCATCCTAATCAAAATCTTAAGATTTTCACTTATCCCTTTCCTTCTCATACCTCTAATGTTATTGAGATTGTGCCTAATTCTTTCTCTTCCAAAGAGTTCACCTCTATGGCTCCAAACTTGGTGAATATGGTAGAAACAAAAGATATGCCTAAGGATTCTTGCATTACATTTGACCCTAGCGAGACCATTAGAGCACCCAATGGCCCTTTACACATAGTTGCAAAGGTTAAGGATATCCCTTGCTGTGGTGCCCTGATTGATCCCTCTTGCATGGTTAATATCATGACTAAAGAATGTCTTTTCACTTTACGATTGCATAAACCAATATATTATGCTTCTAATGTAGTGGTGAATTTATTTAATGGATTCTCTTGTCATACTAAATCCATAGATGTTGAATTTGTTATCATACCATCTTCTGAGCAATTCCGTGTGAAGTTGGGCTATCCTTGGCTATCTTCCATGAAGGCTATTGCTTCTCCAATCCACAAGTGTCTAAAATTTCCTCACAATCGAGAAATCATAACAATGAACCATAGCTTATTTCATCCATCTGAAAGAAGCCTCGATGTTCCTATTGATTTCTTTTGGCCTAAACAATTTCAATCTCTTCCATCATGGAGTGATGCTCTTTTTCAATCTTATAAAAAATGGAAGAAAGATATGATCTTATCCTTAAGTCAACCTAGATCTCCAACACTTGACATTCCTTTTATTCTTCAAGATGAGGTTCTTCCTCTCATGGATAGAACTAATCTCCCTCCTAAGGAAGATCATCAACCTATTCCTATGGATGTGACTTTACCTTCTCTTAAGGAGAACAACAATATTCCTCCTAAGGTTAGATCTATACCTCCACCTCATGATGGACCTGGTCTCCTTCCTACACCTAATATTCCCCCTTTCTATGGTGCAGTTCCTCCTCCTTCCTTTTATCAAGAGAAGAGGCTTTCTTCTCGTCTTGTTCAACCTAAAATACCTCAAGCTAAACCTTCAACTATCAAGGAGAGAAACATTCCTACTTGTTCAAATGTTCCTCCTCCTTCTCAGCCTTCCACCAAGACTCAACGGAATCATTGTGCGAGAGAACGCCGATGAAGATAATGTGTTCGATCTTGTGAAGTTGTTCCTTAAAATACTCAATCTCCTTAGATCCCAACAATTGACATGATTCCCTTTTCTCCTAAGCAATCTATTCAACCTACATTTGCAAATCATAAGTTGCACAAAACATGTGATGGTTTTACTCCTATTCGTGTTCTTTCTTCTCTTTCTCTAAACTTTCATGAAGAGATGGGTAAAAATGTTATTCATGATGGCAATACAAATCTTAATGCTTCTGATAGTGAGTATGAGTATGTTGATGTGGACAAGCATTTATCAACTGAGTTTTGACAAACCCTAATCCTAGCTCCTAGAATCAAACAAAGTGACTTACAACATGAGCATAGTCCTTGTTTTGATCTTGTGATAGCTCCATCTATTGTGCTCGATGTCACTCCTCTGGCATGTTTCTCTTCTTCCTGAAATAGTAATCAACAAGATTAGGAGGCGAATGTCGTGCTAGATTAGCAATATTAGCACTATAGATTTTCTCTCTCCGTCTCTCTCTGTGTCTCTCTGTCTCTATCTCTATCTCTCTCTCCTTTATTGCTCTTTTGTGACCATTATTCTATGTGTCTCCTTGTTCTTCTATTATTCCCCTTAATGTCTACTTGTGGACGATGCAAAGCATTGAGATATTTTCTTGGTCTCTTTCATGTTGACTCAAAAGACATCGTCTCTTCCCTTTCTTCCAAGGTAGTGTCCTTCTTTGGGGAGTGAAAATAATTATATGCACATATGTAAATATATGATATACATGAATTATCATATAGCATACTGACCCAGAGGGAAGCGAAACTACCTCGTGTTTTGTGCTCAGTATCCTTTTGTTTATTCCTCAATTGGGGGCTAAATCCTTGCAATAACATGCTTCCTCTCTTTTCTCTCTCTTGGGTTTATCCTACCTTAAAGCAATCGCTTCTAATAAGGCGCACATGATCACTTTAATGTGGGGGCATACACTCCACTCATATTTTCCTTCTTGATACTTAGAATTACTTAGTGAACTTTGTTTTTTCTTTGTAATCTTGAGGATCCTTGCTTTCATGACTCATAGTAAGGGGAAATTTGCTACTTGCAGTCATGGTTATTTCCTTCTCAATCTTCCCTTTTACTTTGTCAATCAAAGTCATAAGATCATAAGTCAGCTGGGGGCTTAGTGCATCTTGCCTCCTTGACGTGGTAAAAGTCTTTCAATCTTGTTTCCTTATACTTTACCAACAGTATTGGTGTACGCTCATACTCTTGCTAAAGTTGGGGCTAAATGTAGTTTCATAAAATTGTGACCCTAGCAATTTTTGACTGCACTAGGGTCGTCACACATGCAAATCGAATCCTCTAGCCTGATCGGAGACCAGAGACTACTCAACCCTCATAATTAGCTTCTTCCTTGGCCTCCACATCACCCTGTCCTCACTCTGCCCTGGAGAAAGGGGTAGGATAGGGGTGTGGCACCCCTGTCCCCCTTAGGTTAGGTACATGGCACTCTTTTCCTCCTAGAATAGAGGTGTAATGCCCCTATCCCTGCCCTATTTTGGGGTAGGACCTTCTTAGAGCATGCATTGTGGGTTGTGTCATGAATGAGAAAATCCCCTGATGTTGGCCCGTGATGAAAATCAAATCCACTAACATGTATTTAAGGAGAATTCATCCCCTTTGCATAAATTGGAAGTTTCATAAGTTGAGGTTTGATAAGATTGGAGTTTTTCAAGTTGAATAAGCAATCAAGCATTCAAGAGCATTCAAGCATTCTTTTCCAGCATTGAGCATTCTCAAGTCTCCCTTCAAGGCTAGGTGTTGCATTCAAGTCAAGCATTCAACCATTGAAGAGGAGATTGATTGCAAAATTCAATTCCACACAAGCATTTCTATCAACATTGCTACCACAACCTCCCTTGAGGTGATTTACAATTCAGTCTTTCATTTACATCTACTTGCAAGTACTTTCTTTCATTACTTGGTTAATTCCAAAATTGGGGTTTGATCTAAAGGAAAACCCCCAATCCCAACCCATTTTCCTCTCTTTTCTTTGTGTAGGTTGCAGTTGCGCAGCTGTACTTTCGGATTCGGGCTCCATTTGTAGAGGCGGAAAAACCCTTTTTGTTTCATGAATTTTTCTGAGGTCCGTGTACATTCCCGCCACAACTTGGGAAACCTTTCCTCAAATTCGTAGGGCTACTTCGTTTCAACATATTATTGCTAGATCCAGGTGCACAAGTTCATCCCATATCTTTATCTTAAGTTATAATCAGTTCTTTGTCATTTTTGCACTACATAGCTCAATCAATTCCTTTCCATTTTAATTAGGAAGATGGGATTAGCTTATCATTCCCATTTCACTCAGAATTCTATCTTCTTCTTGTCGAGAGGTTGAATCTAGTGAATTATCCTCTCCTCTTCCAATGCAATTAGGTGAAAAGTGTTTGAAGGGAATCCATAGTGAAATTCTCATCTTTCCTTGGAGGGAAAAGTAGTTTCCTCTTGATCTCCATCATTCACATTTCACCATATTACACACCAGGAGTAGACTAAGAAAAAATTAATGACAACTGGTTCATACCAGTCATTGGTCAGCAGGTGACAAGGATCCATTTCCCCCGGTAAGTGATCATACTAATCTTATCCCCCAACATGTATGGAATGCATTTTAACTCTCTGGGATAGGTTTGTCAAGAAGTTAAAGGAAGGAGATTGAAGGCTCACATCGGATGAATAAGTGAAACACAAAGATACCTCTAGTGCATGAAATCAGAGATATGCACTGGATTAGCTAGGGTTGGTAAGTTGAGCCATCGGGATAGAGAAGGAATAGTAAAGAAGTGATGGGTTTGTCACTTTGAAAAACCGGTTAAGATGTTGTCCGGGCTGATGAAGATGAAGGTAAAGTTGAGCAGATGTTGATAGAGAGTGCACCCGAAATGCAGATGGAGATAGTTGAAGATTGATGATGTGGTGTCACCAAGGTGGGTACTGGTATGTATGTTCACTGGTAAAGATGATAATGTGACAAGTGAAGAGCTGTTGTCTGATGAAGATGAGCATGCTATGGTTTGGCATGTTTGGTGACCGGTTAAGGTGTTCCACCGGTAGAACAACAAATTGTAGGCTTGAAGGTTAACCAGTTAGGGTATAACCGACAAGGTTAGAGAACCGATAGATAACACTGGTAGTATGTTGGTCAATGGCTATGCCTAAATTGACACAGTAGCCTGAGCAGAGGTGGATACTGACAATGGTGACATGTAGGACACACGTATCATGGATGCATTGGTTGGTGAAGTGTTCTTCAACGAGGTTGGTGATGTGTCGGTCGACATTAATGTTGACTGCAGATTTCATAGGTCAAGGACTGAGGTATGCGGCTCAATGCAGACTGGAGATCTGAGTGATGCGCTGATCGATATAGATTTTGTAGGTGCTGATCAGATTTGGTGAAGGGGACCACAAACTCATTCATCATTGTTGACAAGTGCAGACCGACAAAGAGGCTGTATTTGCTAAATATGGAAAATGTGTTTTGGACGCAACTAGATTGGTGGAGTTGATTGATCTGTTGCAAGTGGTCTATCTAAGAGAGGAGATCCAATCTAATTTGATATGCCTCATGGTTGATGAAGGACCCTAGCATGCCAAAGGTTTGAATGTCAGTTTTGGCAAGAATGTAGAAATATAAATATGCAGATCGAAGACCAAATCTGCTGTTGCTATTGCATAAGAGAGTGACACTAGAAAAGGGAGTCAAACTAGAGAGTTAATCAGTCAAGAGCCCATCGACAATCACAAAGGTGACTGAGTGCTTGAGAGAAAACTGGTAAGAAGAGCTAAGCCGACAAGGGTAGGGTAACCGATAGACTATCATTGAGCCTGATATTGGTGAGAACCGGTAGTGGTAGAACCAAAAAGAGGACAGCTGCAATAAACAAAGTAGAGTAGACAAAAAGTGAGAAGTAGAGGCTAAACTGGTGGGAGTATCAGAGAAGATAAGACACAACAAAATTGAGTAGAGGAGAGATCAGAACCAGTTGAGAGCACTTTACCGGCAAAGAAGAGGTAGAGGGTGAACCGATAAGGTTACAATAGAGAGTGAAGGAAAGGAGGATGTGAGTGAGCAGAGATCTGTTAGAGAGTAGAGCAGAGGAAGACCGGTTGATAAGAGTAAAACCAGAAGAGAAGTTGCAGAGGTTACATAACACATTTGAATCAGGTTATCACTTTGTATTGATATATGATATTGTAATCACTGAGTTGGAGCTCGGTGCCCTAAAATTAGGGGTTGGTGCTCCTTGGGTTGGTGCCCTAAAATCAAGGGTGGTGCTCCTTAGGTTGGTGCCCTAAATGTTGTAACCATTGTTTTCATTGTGAGGCTAGATTGGAGTAGTAGACTCGAGCAACATTTCTCACCAAGGTTTTTCCCATGTTGGGTTAAATCCTCATATATCTGGTGTTATGCGATGAGTATTTTTGTATGCTTGCATCTTGATGTGCTCCCCTACCTCACCAGTATATTTGCCTTGTGTTTGAATTGCTAACCGATACACACCTTTTAGGAATTAAAAGGGTTAAGTTTGGAAACCACTAATTCACCCCTACTCTCAGTGGCATCTTGTGTTCAACAATTGGTATAAGAGCATAGGCTCCCAGTTTAATAATCTTTCTCCAGCTTAGGTAGATTCTAATTTTTGAGAACACAATGGTCTATTTTGTGGCAACCCCTACTTCCGTGTTTGATGGTTCAAACTATTCTTTATGGAGTTGTAGGATTGAAGTCTACCTATCCTCTTTAGGGTATGATGTTTGGATGTCGGTTGTAAATGGTTGTTCTAGACCAGTTAGTCCTCCCATCGGTCCTAATGCTAAAAGAAGATCTAAGTGAAATATAGAGGCCATGAATACTATACTCAACGGGCTCTCCAGTGATATTTCCTCATAGGTAGACATATGCAAATCAGCAAAAAGCCTATGGGACAGATTGAAGAAACTTTATGGCAATGAACCTTGTACCACAAAACCAGTTTGTGGAAGCAAGAGAAGAAATGTAACACATGAGTCTACAGATGAAGGTAGATTTGTTAGAAGAAACATCATTGATGAAGAGGAAACCCACCTCTTCATGGCTCAAGAGATAGAAGGTGAGAGGCACACATCTGAAATTCATCATGAAGATAAATCCTACTGGAAAGATGTGTTTGGGAGTGATAGTGAAGATGAAGAAGAATAAGAAGCAGAAGTTGATCTTGAAGGAGAACTTGTAAGTACACTCGAGGAGCTTAGTAGAGTGATAAATGAATACAAGTTGTTCAAGAATGCTACTATGGTGGAACAAGATTGGTTGATCAAATGCCTTCAAGAGTTCGAGTCAATCGTTGTAAATCTCACAACATAAATGGATGATGCTAAAAGGATAAATGAAGAACCAAAATCAGATTTGGACACCAAGAAGTGAAGGTGTAAAGATCTAGACTCTAAGCTAGAGGCCAAGGACAAAGAATGTCAAACTTTAATAAGTGAAGTGGAGAAACTCAGCAGAGACCTTGAGAAATATCAAGATGAACTCAAGGTGAGGATCCGGTTTGATGGTAGCAGTGATGCCTTGGACAAAATGTTGAATAAACAAAAACATTCCAACAATACCGGAGGATTAGGATATGATGCTGGTGAATGCTCCACCAGCAAGGATGTCTCCCACAAGGACATTCAGTTTATCTCCTCTAATGGAGATAACAAAGGACAAGCCTTCACTATCCGAAATACTCCTAGGAAGAAGGTTGATCTAACCACAACTGGTGAAGATATGAGGATGAAGACCATGTTGTTGCAAGAAGGAAGAAAGCTGATCTAAAAGGAAAGGGAAATATGAGAGAAGGTAGCTTCCCCAAAAGCAAGAACTTGAGAAGAACATAGCATAGAAGACCTCATACTGGTAGAAGACAAAGAGATGTTGCTATCCACAAGTCAAGATAAGTGTGGAAGAAGATGGGATTAGATGGAAGAACTATAGAGAGTGTATAATCCAAGATCCATCCCCTGAGACGCAGAAATGGAGATACCAAACCGTTAAGATCTCCTCATGCATGGCATAATAAATTTGTAAGTTATGAAGCCCCTTTCTCCGGTTACTACTTTGCATGTAAAGATTATGGCCATAGGGCAGATGAATACAAAAAGAGGTCTAGGAATAGACAAAATATTTTTCCTAGATATAATAATGGCATCTGTCAAAGACATAGTGGTTTTGGCCAATGATGTCATGACTATAGAAAGAAGAACTTGTAGTCATATGGCAACCGATATAACAACTATGATCAATATGGAAGTGGTCATAGAGAATATGGGAGTCAAAGACCTACATGGAACCAAAGGAGAAATTCCCCTACAGGATCAAGGAATAAACCAATACCAATAGCTGGTTACAATAGGATGACTAGAAGAAGATGGTCTAATCGGTATGATAGAAGGTCCTCCAATCACGTGTTTGGCATGAACATAGTCTTCTTCTACAACAATGCTTCTAGTCATGCTGTAGAATCTGGTAGAGAAAGGACCAATAAGCAGAAGAAGGTAAGACCTGCTCCCAAGACTGCAAATGAGAAGAAAAGAGAGATCGAGTAGGTATGGAGGAAGAAGGAAGATAATAGAACCACGAACCAACACTGTGCATTCAATGCACATGTGGTATCTCCTAAGTCTTAAAGGAGATGTAGGACCTTGCAGGAGCTACATAATGATCACATCATTCACCCCCTTAGTGAAAAAGACAAAGGCAAGAATGAGTTGTTTCCAGTATAAAGGAAGAAGATGAGATGACAATATGTGTAGTTGCTACCTTGGATACACATCTGCCTATGAGAGATGGATTACATCTGGGTGTGTCAGTGGATGGTTCAAATTTCCATGGGAATCAGAGGCACTTGACATAAGAAGATAGGAGTTAGAGGAAGGTGCATTGATGTAGATGTTAGTCCGATATTAGAAACCGATATGTGCAGAATGTTAACCAGTATGGATAATGTCTGGTATTGCAGGTTATGTAAGTCAACGAGTTTCGAGATCATCGCAATAGCTCCGATAGCATGGATTGTGGTGATTATGTCTCAGGTGATATTGGAGAAGACTTGAATGACATGTGTTGACCCGGTAGTTGATCATATATGCATGCATCTTTGTGGGTTAACCGGTTTGATTTTTGGCATGATAATGATGTGGTACATGGCATTGTGTTCATATAAGGTCATGTCATAAGTTGTGATGGATGTCATGGAGCTGGAAGATCATATCATATGGACAACTCAACTGGTATAAGGTGCATATTGGAGAGCCGGTTTAGGACTTGATAGGCAATGAAGAGCTAAGATCTGTGGCTCAGAGGAAGTTCATAGCCATATTTTTTGATTGGTATCAGACATGCTAGACACAGGGGGAGAGAAAGTATCTTTGGCTGTACTAGTATGATTGAGACTTTGGGATGTGCTCATCGGTCTATATTTGTGAGGTATTTCAATGTCTATTCAATTTGTACTTATTGAAATCACAACTGGACCACCAGAAGAGTTGCTTGTAGCAAGGGAGAGTTACCTGTACAGGAGGAGAGGATATAGGTGATATCAAATTGGTATCAATGTCAGCATCAACACTTGGTATCAACAAATTAGGGTTAGAATAATAGTCTTCATATCAAATTGGAGATGATGCAGTCTGACCGACAGGTAAGTGGAATTCACTGACACATGTTTCTACAATTGGTATCAGACTTGTATATGAAATTGGTATCCGGTTTGTATATACATTTGGTAGCTGAGAAATTGGTGTTAGTTGGTGTTTGAGCCCTCCATCTCAAGTGCTGCTCATTGAGAGGATACAGAGTGAAATGGTCAAAGGAGGAGAAGCAATTGGTAGAGAAAAGGGAGAGATACACTCTGTCAGTGCCCTTTGCCATTGTTGTCAAAGGGGGAGAGATAATCTGTAGTATGTCGAATACTACATGTGTTGACATCAATGCCAAAGAGGGAGATTGTTGGTATTGTGTTATCGTTGTTGTCAATCGGTATAGCATGGAAACCGGTACGAGACATTGTTGGTATAGATGTTATTGATGTCAACTAGTAATGGTGTCATTGATGTCAACTGGTATAACAGGCTACTAGTATAGCTTGTCATCGGTAAGAAGATAATCTCAACCAGATTGTGTGGTCATTGGAGTCACCGGTACACATGTTAGTGTTGGATTTTGGTGGAGACATAAGTTGAGAAGTTGACAGTGAGTAAGATTGGAAACCAATATGGTATGACTACCGGTGAGTGACTTGTTGCCATCCAGAAAGCATATGCCTAGTGAGCAAGTAGGGTAAGCTAATGAAGAAGTGTAGAACCAGTATGCAACTGGATGTCAATCAACAGGACTCCCACCGGATGAAGAGGTTATCATAGGATGTTCATATGACCTACAGGTTTTGGACTGCTGCAAGTTAGTAAGATAGACAAAGGGGATGTCTATCGGTTTATGTACCTGGTTGAAGTTGTGTCTACCCAATTAGGGAAATTATATTAGTGAAACACTGGAAGCAAACTAAGAAGAATGTAATGACAACTGGTTCACACCAGCCATTGGTTAGCAGGTGACAAGGATCCACTTCCCCTGGTAGGTGATCATACTAAGCTTATCCCCCAACATGTATGGAATGCATTATAACTCTTCGAGATAGGTTTGTCAAGAAGTTAAAGGCAGGAGATTGAAGGCTCACACTGGATGAACCGGTGAAGCACAAAGATGCTTCAGGTGCATGAAATGAGAGATATGCACCAGATTAGCTAGGGTTGGCAAGTTGAGCCATCAGGATAGAGAAGGAAGAGTAAAGAAGTGATGAGTTTGTCACTTTGACAAATTGATTAAGATGTTGTCTGAGCTGATGAAGATGAAGGTAAAGTTGAGCAGCTATAGACAGAGAGTGCATCCGAAATGCAGATGGAGACAGTTGAAGATTGATGACAAGGTGTCATCAAGGTGGTTACTGGTAAGTCTGTTCACTGGTAAAGCTAACAATGTGACAAGTGAAGAACTCTTGTTTGATGAAGATGAGCATTTTGTAGTTTGGCATGTTTGGTGACCGGTTAAGGTGTTCCACCGACATAACAACAAAGTGCAAGCTTGAAGGATGACTGGTTAGGGTATAACTGATAGGGTTAGAGAACCGATAGATAACACCGGTAGTATGTTGGTTGGTGGCTATGCCTAAATCAACATAGTGGCCTAAGAAGAGGTGGATGACGGCAATGGTAACACATAGGACACAGGTGTCATGCATGTAGTGGTCAATGAAGTGTGCTTCAATGAGGTTAGTGATGGGTTGGTCGACATTAATGTTGACTACGGATTTCATGGGTCGAGGAATGAGGTATGCGGCTCGATGCAAACTAGAGATCTAGGTGATGCGCTGATCGAAGCAGATTGTGCAGGTGCTGATTGGATTTGGTGAAGGGGACCACAAACTCATTCATTGTGGTTGACAAGTGCAGACCAACAAAGAGGTCGTGTTTGCTAAATATGGAAAACGTGTTTTGGACGCAACTGGATTGGCAGAGTTGATTGATCCATTGCATGTAGTATATTTGAGAGAGGAGATCCGATTCGATTTGATATGCCTCGTGGTTGATGAAGCAACCCTAGCGCGCCAAAGGTTTGAATGTCATTTTTGGCGGGAATGCAGAAGTATAAATATGTAGATCGAAGACCAGATCTGCTGTTGCTGCATAAGAGAGTGTCACCGGAAAAGGGAGTCAAACTAGAGAGTTAATCAGTCAAGAGCCTATCGACAATCACAGAGGTGACTGAGTGCTTGAGAGAGAACCAATAAGAATAGCTAAATCGACATGTGTAAGGCAACTGATAGATTGTCATTGAGCCTGACAGTGGTGAGAACCGGTAGTGGTAGAACCAGAAAGAGGACAATTGTAGTGAGAAAAGTAGAGAATAGAGAAAGTGAGAAGAAGTAGAGGCTGAATCAATGAGAGTGTCAGAGAAGATAAGACACAACAGAGATTGAGAAAAGGAGAGATCAAAACTGATAGAGAGAAGAGTACTGACAAAGATGAGGCAGAAGCTGAATCAATAAGGTTACAATAGAGAGTGAAGGAAAGGAGGATCTGAGTGAGCAGAGATCCGACAAAGAGTAGAGCAGAGGAAGAGCGATTGAGACAAGTAAAACTAGAAGAGAAGTTGCAGAGGTTACATAACACATTTGTAATGGGGTTATCACTTTTGTATTGATATATGATATTGTAATCACTGAGTTGGAGTTCGGTGCAGGGGTTGGTGCTCCGTGGATTGGTGCCCTAAATGTCGTAACCATTGTTTTCATTGTGAGGTTGGATTGGAGCAGTAGACTCCAACAACATTTCTCACCAAGGTTTTTCCCATGTTGGGTTTTGCTCGTATATCCGATGTTATGTGATGAGTATTTGTGTGTACTTGCATCTTGATGTCCTCCCCTACCTCACTAGTATATTTACCTTTTGTTTGAACTACTAATTGGTACACACCTTTTAGGAATTAAAAGGGTTAAGTTTGGAAACCACTCATTCACCCCCCCACCTCAATGGCATCTTGTGTTGAACAAAAGTAAATAAATTCCATAACACTTGAGCTTAGGTGGATGGCATTCAAAATCATTATTGTTAAATTGTAATAGAAATCATGTTTTATTCACCATTTAGCTTCCAATGGATACAATATTTTATGATTCAAGTTACAAATTGAAAATTTTGATAAAAAATATAAACAATTATATGTCAATTACCAAAAACAGCTATTTTTTTTCATTTCCTACTAATTTCAAAATTGAAAATAAAAATAGTAAAAATCTAATTTAATATACTTTAGTGTCAGATTCATTTAACCGAATTTTAATAAAATAGGTTAATTAAAAGTAAACGTCCATTTCTTTAGAATATATACGGCTTAATTTTTAATTAAACCTATATTATCTCCCCATATTATTCGTAATGAGAATATATATTCATAAACTTTAATCTAAAGCTACACAAACTATTTCCTCGGATTCGCTTTACTTTATATTTTATAAAAGAGATTGTTTTTAAATAGATGATTGACCATACATACACTGTATGCACACTTTGCTAGAGTTCCCACTTGTTGATATATTTATTAAAAATTAAAAATCTTTGATCTTTCACATTAGCTTTGACTCTTATTCTCATTCACTTGACCTTAATATTAGTCTAGTTTCTTATTCCCATTCCTTTATTCTTTCTCTGGTCTCCAACCAGAAGACAATGAATATTGTACAGCACAAAGTGTTGATCTTCTTTCTCCTTTGAAATATTTTAATCGCACCACATGCATGGTCTATTTCATATTTTTCCACTTCCACTACTTGTTTATTCTCAGAAAACAGTTACTTTCAGTCTAAGTCATTTGATTTGGTATGGACAGGAAAGATTTAGTTGTCTCTAGAAAAATGCATGAATCTTCTTCCTTATAACCAAGCTACCGTCTATGAATTCAGTAGCATTCATTATAGTGTCTTCAATTTATATAGCCATGAATGTGATGTTTTCAAATTGCTAATCCTAGGAATGATTTCAATTATGGAATCTGAGGAAGAGCTGGGCTTTTCTGGTTCACTAATGTCCTTATTTTTGGGACTGGTGGTATTGGTGGTGATAACGTTAATGGCAGTTTTTTCATGTGTTCATGGGGGAGGAAGAGAAAACAAGAAGGATATTGGTGGTCATAGAGCAGATTTATGGTTTGCAAGTGGAGGATTTGCAGGTGGTAGTAATGGGAACCTTCCAGGTGGGGCTTGTGGAGGAGCTGGAGGATTGTGTGGAACTAGAGGGTAGATCTTGATGTTGTTCTGGTCTGTTTTCACTCCCAATTCTCCCATCTATGTTATAGATAGGTATTTGAGTGGCTCATGGATGTTATGTCTATAGCTTTGCTTATGAATTAGATCATTTTAACTGCCACCGTGTTAATGTTCTGCTATAGTTGTAAATGCAAAAGAATTCTGTGAGGTTGAATTCTTTTTCAATAGTGAGATTCAATTTTTTTTTTCTATGTGATTCTTATCTGCAAAAAGCAAGGATTGCAGAATATAAGTCCCTGACTAAAGCACTGGCTTTTCAAGTGGGGATCTGGTTCTACACTAAACAGCTAATATGTTAACCACAATACACCTTTGTTTAAGCTTTTCACTCCATAGGTGCCTTCACGAATAACTACTTTCTGCAAATTGTTTAAATAATAGCTTTAAATATAGTTATGTTACAGATTGATTTTATAGTCAGTATATGCATGTGCCCATGGCCAGGCCCACATATGTAATTCGTTTTTAAGTGAGTAGAAATTGAATTATAATAGAAAACATAATTATTTTATTTTATTGGAAGATGATTACTGCTCAAAATTTATTTTCCTAAATCTTCATTTTCTGCTTATGTTTTGATTTCCTAAATATAGTATTTAAGACTTCTAATTATGATTTTCTCGAAATATAACATTAATGTATCCAATTTTTATATTATACTGGAAAATGGTTTAACTGGTATCATACAGATGTTATGTAACTACTCTAAAATTGCATACCTAGGAGAAAAAAACCTGCTTGAGTGAGTGAGGCATTTTTTTGTAATCCACAGCTAAAATACTTGAATAGAAGATCAAGATCTAGTACTAGATTAGATAGATCTGAAACCGTTACTGATATCCTACAGGTTAAAATTTATAATATTTCAGTAGTAATAGATTTTATTTATTGAATCAATTATAATGCCTACGCATGTCCTTTTTCTCTGCAACTTATTCTTTGACTGTACATTCGTAGATCATATTTTTGTTTCTTTTTTAATAATGGAAAATAGCTATATCTAGGTTTATGGTCGGGTTGATAAAACATTGCTTAAAAGAATTATGTTCCAGAGCCTAACATTAGACAATAACAATGATATTTCCATCACTTAAGATTATCATAGAACATATAAAAGTAACCCTGTATACAATCGAAAAATTTATGGTTAGCTGTATGATGGCGATGAGGAGGATTCGCAAACCCCAGAAGCAGTTTTCTCTCCTTATTCTTGTGTTAATAGATCTGCTTTGGATTTTGCTAAGAATGATGTCTCAGATTCTGTTGTCTCTGAGGATATTCTTTAGAGGAGAGATTTTTCTGAAGAGGAGGATGAATTCCTATTTGATATTCTTCTTGAAGCCGATAGGATGGCGATGAGGAGGATTCGCAAACCCCAGAAGCAGTTTTCTCTCCTTATTCTTGTGTTAATAGATCTGCTTCGGATTTTGCTAAGAATGATGTCTCAGATTCTGTTGTCTCTGAGGATATTCTTTAGAGGAGTGATTTTTCTGAAGAGGAGGATGAATTCCTATTTGATATTCTTCTTGAAGCCGATAGGATGGCGAGGGGGTGTGAGCTTGCAGGAAAGGAGACGAAGATCTAAAATGGTGCTCCATTTTTGGGTCTGTGCAAGGGCTTTCTTCTGTCCTCTTATGCTGAGAACCCACTTTTTATTCACGGTGTTGTTATTTCCCCTTCTCCTTCTCCTGCGTTTGGGAAACATTTAGCGCAGTCCAAGATTGTTCTTAAATGTAATGGTGTGGAGGCTGCCTCTAATCTTTTTGTCCATATTTCCTCTAAGGTTTAGGAGGGTCTTCTTGGGGAGGTAGCTCGCATGTTACAAAATGATGAACATTTGGATTCTGATCGGATGGATGTGTGTTTTGCTGCTCGTGGAGCTATTTTTCTGCAGTTTGTGAAGGTTTAGCAGAGCCTCCTGAGGCTGTTGTTCCTATGTGGCTGCCGATTCCTCACCTCATGTGGCTGTCCCTGCTCCCACACCTAATGTTCTACATGTTCTCTGTGAGAATGAGACTGTTATTGATATTCTCGATTCTCTTCTTGATGAGTTGACAGATTTGCTTAGATGCTCACTTGTTGGGAGATTCTGTTGTAATCGTTCTAATATTTAGATAGTGAAAAAGTGGGTTCGTTGGGTTCTGAAGTTTTTTGAACGGTTGTGTTCATTTTTCCTTTTCTGATATGGAGGATTTCTCTAGGATCCTTCAAGATTGTCCATGTACCTTAGTTTGAACATCAAATGAAGGTGGGGTCTTTCGAGCGACTCGAAGGTTTCAAAATATTTTTAAATTATAAAAGTATTTTCAAAGGTACGTAATGTGTTCATTTAAAGTTACTTTGAATGAAGGTACTCTCAAGTGAACACCAATATCTTTTTCAGTTATTTCCATAAATTTGACTTTCAAAGTTTGGGTTGGACCTACAAATGAAATTCATTTGACAAATCAAATTGAAAGATCATAGCACTCAAAATGATCTTTCCAATATGTATAATTTTAACATATTTTAGTTTTATTATATTTTTTTTTTATGTTTTATTGAACATAGGTTTTTAACCCAACATCAAGTTCTCTATTCTACACATGTGAAAAATAGTAAATTAGAAAAAAAAAATTTGAAAATATCTATGCAATAGGTTTTGATATCCTTGTTCCAACAAAAAATAAATGAATTTTGATACATATAGAAAATGTTATGCAAGACATCATACACTTACGCCTAGATTATAATTGGTTTGACTTCAAAATTTAATTATTAAAAAAATATTCAACAAAGAAATACGAAACCAAATGCCCGTGTTAGATAATTCTGTTACAAATATAAGTTAATAAAAAATAGAATTTTCCTTTGTAGATAAAAGTTATGCACAACATTGTACACATTACTTTTTAAAAATGTTGATTACTATTAATAGTTATTAATAGATACATAAAACAATTACAATTTAATTATAGATTTTAAAAAAGTACATTTACAATATACAGACACAATATGACAAATCACTAGTTTATATTGTCTCCAAATTTCCTTATGATTTAGCTGTTATATGTGTCAAAAAGTGAAGATATAGCTCAAAATGTTGATTTCATGTCATGTTTGACAAAAAAATGTAACCCATTATTGTGGGATCACTTGTGAATGTTACAAAAATTGTATACATGGTTATATTCAAGTTGTAAGGTTTAGGATTGAGGAAATTTAATAGTAGAAAATTATATTTTCAATTCTAATAAATTCTATCAATGTAATAATTTTGATATTCATTTTTTAATTACATCATATTTTTATTGAATTAGAGATATTCTAAATTGGATTGACACAAACATCATAAGGATTACTATCCATTTTCACTTGGGAAGGCATAAATCTTGTTCTAAATTCATCCAAAATAACAAACATTCCACAATGGGAGAGCCTTTTGTTTCTCCCTAGAATTTTTTTTACTCTTTGAAACACGATGGTAAAGGTTGTTCACTTGGAGTTCAAATTTAAGTTAGGCTCATATAAATAAGAAAAACCATTTTTATTCTTAAAATTATAAAATCATATGAAAAAAGAGAACATACAATCTAACTTTTAGTGACAAAAAGGCTAACTAAAACGATCATAGAAAAAGGTATTAGACATTTCAAAACACAAGAAAATAAAATCTTTTTTTAACACTTAAAAGAAACAATGTGTACAATTTTTGAAATAGATGATATAAAAATAAAATTAAAAAACTCGTTAGTAATTTTAGACAATGATCTTCAAAATTATATGATCTAAGAAATTGAATATCATAATAATATTTATTTTTATATGAGAGGATGATTAGGAAGCAAAAATGCCACTTCCTTCTTTAAAGGAAATAACTATAATAAATCATCTCCCAAAACTTCATGTTTCATAGTAATCAACAATAATAACTAAAAATAAAAAATATCATTGTAAAATAAGATAAAATATTGTGCTACTCTTTTTAATTTATGTAGAGCTTGAATCCAAACATGGAAGTAAAATAGTACTTAGATGTTTAAGGACTAATTATAGGTTAGATTCAAGTGAGTCAATATGAACGTTCTTAATCATTGACTCTAGTTGATAAAAATCAAGTTTCTCATAAAAATTTAAAATACTTTAGAAAATAGAGCAATAACTTGATCAAAGATCAATACCAGAAATGATTACTCAAATCATATTGATTCTCAAGTGGCAGCCATAACACCTATTGGAGCTCCATTGTCATCAAAATTTAGACATCACAACTTCACTCATCTTTTTGAATCATTACATAACATCATGCTTAAATTAATTAATTCTAATGTGATGAAAATTTATCCCATTCATACCATATATACTTTCAAGCCTTTGCCACCTTATTTTGATCCTAATGCCTATTTCCAATATCTTTGTCAAGTTGCCCATGATACTAAGAAGTGCTTTAGATTGAAGCATGAAATTCAAGATCTTATTGATTATAATACTATAATAGTGGGTGGTGTGAATGACAAAGAAAATAATTTTTTGGCACCTCCTAATCAAATTTGGAAAAAATTTATCATTCCTTTTCCTTCTCACTCTCCCCATGTTGTTGAACATAATGATCCAAGCTTTATAGATGCTAATGGTATGCATAACGAAGCCAACAACCATGTTTTGAACTTGACTAAGAAACCTAAGCCTAATTGCGACCCTTGTATTACCTTTGACTCAAGAGATATAATTAAAGAAACTGATGGATGATTATATATTATTGTGAAGATTAAAATAATGCTCTCACATGGAGTACTCATTGATCTAGTATGTATGGTGACTATTATCACATAAGAACATATGATAAATTTGATGTTTTGATTAAGGTGAATGATGGTTTTACTTGTACCACTATAGGTTCGATCACTCTTCTTGAGGAAATTGGTACTAAGTGCTTAGATGTTACATTTTCCATTATCTCTATCTCAGATGAATTCCATGTAAAGTTGGGACACCCTTGGCTCGATTCTATAAAAGCTATAACTTTTACCATTCATAAGCATTAAAATTTCCCTCAAAATGGGAAAGTTATATGATCAGTCATAGTCTTTATTATCTCCCTTAGCAAAATGGGTAAATTTCACCCTTGATTTCTTTTTCAAAAACCTCAACCTTTGTAACTTCGTCAATATTTATTTTTCCTATCCCGTCAAAAGTACAAATATAAAAGTATATTGGCCTTGAATAAATATAATGATTGTTCACCTATAGATATGGACATTTCTCCTTTGTATCCTTGACCCAAACTTCTTCTTACCCCTTCTATTCCTCCTATATGTGATGTGGTTCCACCTCCTAAATGTTCTACATGTTCTCACCTATAGCTAAGTAATGTGTTCATTCAAAGTTACTTTGAATGAAGGTACCTTCAAGTGAACATCAATAGCTAGGTTTCTCTTTTCATCTTTTTTAGTTATTTTCATAAATTTGACTTTCAAAGCTTGGGTTGGACCTACAAATGAAATTCATTTTACAAACCAAATTGAAAGATCATAGCACTCAAAATGATCTTTCCAACATGTATAATATTAACATATTTTAGTTTTATTATATATATTTTTTTATGTTTTATTGAACATAGGTTTTTCATGGAACATCAAGTTCTCTATTCTACACGTGAAAAATAGTAAATTAGAAAAAAATAAAATTGAAAATATCTATGCACTAGGTTTTGATATCCTTGTTCCAACAAAAAATAAATGAATTTTGATACATATAGAAAATGTTATGCAAGACATCATACACATACGCCTAGATTATAATTGGTTTGACTTCAAAATTTAATTATAAAAAAAATATTCAACAAAGAAATACGAAACCAAATGCTAGTGTTAGATAATTCTATTACAAATCTAAATTAAAAAAAAAATAGAATTTTCCTTTGTAGAAAAAAGTTATGCACAACATTGTACACATTAGTTTTAAAAAATGTTGATTAGCATTAATAGTTATTAATAGATACATAAAAAAATTACAATTTAATTGTAGATTTTAAAAAAGTACATTTACAATATCTAGACACAATATGACAAATCACTAGTTTATTTTGTCTCCAAATTCCTTATGGTTTAGCTGTTATATGTGTCAAAAAGTGAAGATATAGCTCAAAATGCTGATTTCATGTCATGTTTGACAAAAAAAATATAACCCATTATTATGGGATCACTTGTGAATGTTACAACCATTGTATCCATGGTTATATTCAAATTGTAAGGTTTAGAATTGAGGAAATTTAATAGTAGAAAAATATATTTTGAATTGTAATAAATTCTATCAATGTAATAATTTTGATATTCATTTTTTAATTACATCATATTTTTATTGAATTAGAGATATTCTAAACTGGATTGACACAAACATCATAGGGATTACTATCCATTTTCACTTGGGAAGGCATAAATCTTGTTCTAAATTCATCCAAAACAACAAACGTTCCACAATGGGAGAGCCTTTTGTTTCTCCCTAGAATTTTTTTCACTCTTTGAAACATGATGGTAAAGGTTGTTCACTTGGTGATCAAATTTAAGTTAGGCTCATATAAATAAGAAAAACCATTTTTACTCTTAAAATTATAAATTCATATGAAAAAAGAGAACATACACTCTAACTTTTATTGACAAAAATGATAACTAAAATGATCATTGATCTCCAAGTGTAGAAAAAGGTATAAGAAGAGAGCATAAATTGTAGAGGCATTTCAAAACAAAAGCAAATAATATCATTTTTTAACTCTTAAAAGAAACAATGTGTACAATTTTTGGAATAGATGATATAAAAATAAAATTAAAAAACTTGTTAGTAATTTTAGACAATGATCTTCAAAATTATGTTTTATATGAGAGGATGATTAGGAAGTGAAAATGCCACTTCCTTCTTTAAAGGAAATAACTATAAGAAATCATTTCCCAAAACTTCATGTTTCATAGTAATCAACAATAATAACTAAAAATAAAAAATATCATTGTAAAATAAGATAAAATATTGTTCTACTCTTTTTAATTTATGTAGAGCTTGAATCCAAACATGGAAGTAAAATAGTACTTAGATGTTTAAGAACCAGTTATAGGTTAGCTTCAAGTGAGTCAATATGAATGTTCTTAATCATTGATTCTATTTGATAAAAATCAAGTTGCTCATAAAAATTTAATATTTTAGAAAATAAAGCAATAACTTGATCAAAGATCAATACCAGAAATGATTACTCAAATCATATTGATTCTCAAGTGGCAGCCATAACACCTGTTGGAGCTCCATTCTCATTAAAATTTAGAGATCACAACGTCACTCCTGTTTGTGAATCATTACATAACATCATGCTTAAATTGATTAATTCTAATGTGATGAAAATTTATCCCATTCATACCATATATACTTCCAAGCCTTTGCCACCTTATTTTGATCCTAATGCCTATTTCCAATACCATTGTCAAGCTAGACATGATACTGAGAAGTGCTTTAGATTGAAGCATGAAATTCAAGATCTTATTGATTATAATACTATAATAGTGGGTGGTGTGAATGATAAAGAAATTTTTTTTTTGGCACCTCCTAATCAAATTTAGAAAATATTTATCATTCCTTTCCCTTCTCACTCTCCCAATGTTGTTGATAATTAATGATCAAAGATTTATAGATGCTAATGGTATGCATATCAAAGCGAACGACCATGTTTTGAACTTGACTAAGAAACCTAAGCTTAATTGCGACCCTTGTATTACCTTTGACTCAAGAGATATCATTAAAGAAACCGATGGATGATTATACATTATTATGAAGATTAAAAGAATGCTCTCACATGGAGTACTCATTGATCTAGTATGTATGGTGACTATTATCATGAAAGAACATATGATAATTTTTTTTTTAAAATTAAGGTGAATGATGGTTTTAGTTGTACCACTATAGGTTCGATCACTCTTCTTGAGGAAATAGGTACTAAGTGCTTAGATGTTACCTTTTCCATTATCCCTACCTCAGATGAATTCCATTGAAAGTTGGGACACCCTTGGCTCAATTCTATAAAAGCTATAACTTTTAATCTTTGATAAGAATTAAAATTTCCCTCAACATGGGCAAGTTATATGATCAATCATAGTCTTTATTATCTCCCTTAGCAAAATGGGTAAATTTCACCCTTGATTTCTTTTTCAAAACCCTCAACCTTTGTAACTTCGTTAATATTTCCTTTTCCTATCCTGTCAAAAGTACAAATCTAAAAGTATATTGGCCTTGAATAAATATAATTATTATTCACCTATAGATATGGACATTTTTCCTTTGTATCCTTGACCCAAACTTCTTTTTACCCCTTCTATTCCTCCTATATGTGATGTGGTTCGACCTCCTAAATTTTATAAAGGACAAAGAGTGAAGTGCCAAGCATCTTGTCTCTCAACCTTGTGTGGATACTTTCATTCCCCTTTCCACAAAGTAATAAATGAAGCTTATGTTAAGTGATACCCAAACTTCATCCACACAAGCTTCAAGTCCCAACAAGAGAAATCATACTACGAGAGACTGTTGATGAAGATGTTCTTCCAATGCTCATGAGATTGCTTCCCAAAGTGTGTTTTGTTCTAACAAACTGAATGTTGACTTGGTCCCATTTTCCCAACCTTCACCTAATCTTAGGAAGGAGCATTATTTTGACCATCCTCATAAAAGAGAAAAAAATTCTATGAAAAATGATTCTTAATCTTCTTCTCCTCCACGTGTGAGATTTATTATTGTGATTAATTTGGATGATAATATTTATAATAATAGTGTGGATACTATTAATTTTAACGATATGTATTAATTTGTTGAGATTAGCCATAAAATATGTTAAAGATTTTTAAAAGATTTAACTCTATCTCCTAATGATACACATAGTGATTCATCAATAGAGAGAAAGCCTAGTTTGGCACTAGTGATAGCTTCATATACCATACTAGTTATGGCTCATCTAGTACCTTGTCCATAATATCTAAATGGTTTTAAGAAATATTTGGAGGTGGATGATTTTCTAGATTAGCTTCACTTGTGTAGTAGAATCCTATGTATATTTTCATGCATGTAATATGTTCCTTGTGATGTCATTCTTGGCATATCTTTGTGTTTTGTTAATATCTCTTTCGGTGATCCTTGTTGCTCATTTGGTGCAAGGCAACAACGAAGGGACCAACCTTGTTGCTGAATTTCTCTATTTGTATCTCACTTAGTCTATTTGTCATATTCATGTTTTGCTGTATATGTGATCTTGTCAAAAATTTTATTTTGTGTTGTGTATTTGGGGATGATGCAAATCATTAAGATCTTTTTGGTCTCCTCCATGTTGACCCAAAAATATTTGTTTTTTTCATGTCATGTGCTCATAGTTCACTACCTTTGGAGGATGAAGACAATCCATTACAATCATACTTTATATACAATATTTGATATGCATGCTGACCTTAGATAGTGCATTCATTATGTGCCCTTTCATGTCTTATGAACCATCACTTTTGATTTTTGTATGCTTGAGAGTATTTTACTATTGCAATGTGCTTGTCATTTGGATGCATATATGCTACTTGACATCAATTTCTCTTGGTAAGGTGTACTTAATCACTTTAATGTGAGGCTATACACTTCATTCTATGTTACACTTTGTGCACATACCATGAGGTTAAGTTTGTACACTTTGATCATATACCATGATATGCTTGGTATACACTACAACAACCATTTTGTGGTTGATTATTTTTGTTTGGATTAATTTGTAAGATGAGGATTATTTTGTATTCTTTATGCTTAGTGCACACTCAAATACCCATTTTTATATAATGTTTTTATTGGATTATTTAGCAAAACGATTTTTTTCTTGGTAATAACTCTTTGTACTAACATGACTCATTGAAAGAAGTTCCTTAATAAATCAATTTCATGAATTCTATGTGTGTGTGTGTGTCTATCTCTTTGTATCTCTATCTTTATCTATGTCTGTGTCTGTCTGTCTGTCTGTTTCTCTCTCTCTCTCTCTCTCTCTCTATTTGTCTATCTGTCTATCTGTCTCTGTATTTGTTTTCTTGTCTATTTGTCTATGTGTTTTTGTCCATCTTTTTGTCTCTCTATCTCTCCTCATATGGCTCATAGCAAGTAGTTCCTTACTAGACCTACAATTTATATCTCTTCTTCTTTCTTTCATGCTCCATGAATTTGATCATTATTTGTCCTTTCAATATTTTAGACTAATGAGATCCCAAGTCCCCGGGGGCTTGTTTTTTCTTTCTCTTTAATTTCTTAGTGATTGTCTTTTGGTGCTATCCTATACTTAACCAAGTGTATGATCATGAGGTCATTCTCTAGCTAAATTCGAGGATAAGTATAGTATCAAAAATTATATCCTTATACAATTTCATGCTCATTTTGGTCTCATCTTAGTGTTTTCCATATTTATCATCTTTCTTCTTCACCTTGGCTTAGTCTACATGGATAGAACTAGGGAACCTATAACCCTTTCTTCTTGGACTAGAGCACTTGGTTCCATATTCTAGACAAAAAGGGCCCAAATTTAAACCCTCCAATGGTCTAAATATATTGAGTGAAAAAAGATACTTGATGTTGACCTTCGTCATCATTTTCAACATGTCCTATATGGCTAGGTATAAAAACAAGTAGTATCAACTGCAAAAAATCTCTCTAAAAGTTTCCAATTTAATTCAAGTGAAAAAGAAATCAAGCATCTTCAAGGCAGTGAAGGAGAGGTCAATTATTCATATTTTCAAACTTTCTAGATGGAATTCATGGTCAAGTTTATGTGAAGAGATGGAATTCTTGGTCAAGTTTATCTATTCATCATCATAGTGTTAATTCCAAACTAGGGGTTTGAACTAGGAAAACCCCTATCGATCCAACACCATTTTTCCTCTCTTTTGTGTGTTGGTTTTAGATTTAATAGAGAAGGAATATAGATTTGGAAAGCGTAGATTGAGATAAAGAAAACTAGATTTTAATGAAGTGGAAAACTTTGGACACTGTATCTTAGCTATAATATTAAACACTTTTTTGATGAAATTTTGGCGAAATATTTAGAGTGACATCCTAATACATAATGTGCTTATGATATTTGCATTAGACACCTTGAAGAGAGTTATGCCTAGCTATAGTGTGACACTTTTGGTCTCATATTTTAGACATATGTTTTTTTATGTTCACTATTTCTAGATCTATACTCGGAGCTTATATATTTGATCTATTGATTGCTATTTATGCTTATTACTCTTAAATTTATATCATTAGCCCTAGTGCTTTCATTTCATCATCTATTCTAAAAAAAGAAATAAATAATCATTATGCTCAACTGTTCCAAGGGTTTGAAGTTGGGCTAAGGTTGTTTCCTTAATGTGAGTTTATGTGAATGGGTTTTATTCCTAGTTTCATGTTTAGGCTAATGAACACCACTCTAGACCATTACACTACTTAGCTAATAAAATACACGAGTATTCTTAAATTAACCCATGTAGTTATCTGACCAAATCAGATATCGACATAGTGCAATACCCATAAAAAATTGTGAGAATAATATTGCATTTACTTTGGTGAATGTGGTACTCCCTAATTATATTTATGTCCTCTTCTATGCTATCATAATCTACATGCTTATATGTGATGTGAAAAAATAGAAACCATATATTAAAATTGCAATATTCAGACTGTACCTCATTTTATGTTTGCAATGTGTAGTTCTCTACAACATTGACCATGGATATTATAGTAACTATAATGTGGAAAATTGAACCCTAGTGACTCCCCACCTAAGAGAAAGGAAGTCACTAGGATGATTTTTACTTGGAGGAACTTTACATTCAAAAGAGGGGCTTGTATCCACTAGATCCAAATCCAAGGGAGGCAAGGATGTGAATTACAAGTGGATTGCAAGGGTTGAAGTGTGTTTTGCCCTCTTTTGTAAATAGGAAAGTTGACTTGTTGACTATGTGGAACAAAGAGAGAAATTGAGTGAAATGAGGAGCTACAAGTTCAGGATTGCATTGCAACTTTGGATATGAGCTAATTAGATTGATATGGATCTACCCTAAAAATTTGGAGAAAATTCATCAGAATCGTCGCGACAGTGTACATGGTCCTTTAAAAAGTCCACGAAATGAAAAGGGTTCTCCTATCTCTACAAATGAAGCCCAAAAATGCAATTACAGTTGCACACCTACAACCTACACACAAAAAAGAGGGGAAGAAGGGTTGTGGATAGGGGTTTGCCTTAGTCAACCCTGGTTGAGGAATCAACCTTGAAAGAAAATAATTGCAAATGCTTGAATGTAAACAATGGAAATGTATACCTTGCAAATCTGCAATTTGTTGATGATGATCACTTTGCTTCTTGAATGTAATCACAAGTGTTGCATGAAATGGCATGTAACATGAAAAACCCCTTACACACACATTCTTGCAAATGAATGTTGTAATATTGCTCCAATGGATGAATGAAGATGACTTGAATGCTTGAATGGTTGATAATGAAGACCCTTCACTTGAATTTCTCTTATTATCCTCATCTTGCTCATGTCTCAACCCTTAAATAAGGGAATTGAATCTCCTTTTATACATGCCTCAAGGATTAATTTTTAATCATTGAAGGCCGAGAAAGAGGAAATGCAAACCTTGAAGCTAGATTATGCATAGCGGATTGGGCAGACCCATCTTAGGGCCACCCTAAGGAGTGGGGACAAGGGTGCCACTCCCCTGTCCTACCCTATTTTGGGGCCCGAATAGGGTCTAGAGGTAGGAAAAAGTCCCGAGTGAGGAAGAACCCAAGGGTGAAGGTGCAGAAAGGGGTGTCAGCTAGGAAGGAGGATGTTGTCACCAAGGTGAGGACCTTAAATGTGTTTAAAATTGCTAGGGTCACAATTTTATGACACTACATTTAGCCCCCACTTTAGTGGGAGTATGACTTATGCCACTACTATTGGTAAAGTAGAAGAAATAGAGATGAAGATGAGAGATGCAGAGAAATACCATCAACAATATAAGATGTCACTAATATTGAGAACAAAATCCCCCAATCTTAGGATCTTAACTCACTTAAACATATGCAAGAGCACACAAAACAAAAAGGGAACACAATGCACAAAACAAAAACAAAGCACAAAAGACACACAACAAGACACAAGATGATAAACCAAATAGCCAAAGAGACCTCGATACTTAGATGTCTTAACAACTAATCAGGACACAAAGACCAATGCCATCACATAAACATGAGCGATCACATAAAATAGAAAAGCTGACATCATCCATGAACCATCAGTAGCAAAACTACGCATTCATGAGAGGAAGGATAGAGAGAACATGAATACACACTTTGGTGATCCATGAGAAGAAAGGCGAAAAAGAGAGAAACCATGGACATCTTGCCCCCAAAATTAGGTGATCCATGGAGAGAAGGACATAGAAAAATAGCCCCTAGAGTCTGTTTGGGTGATCCATGTAAGGGAGGAGAGTGAGAACACCGTTAGTTCCACCCAACTTCAAGCGCATGTGTGCAAGTGAGGTTTGAAGAACCTCATAGGAGTCTATTCCCAAGTACGCTACAACCTGTATAAAATGTATAGTACAAGTGTCAAGAAAGGCGTGATATCTTGCTCTAAGAGTCTGTGGTCTAGTTTCAAGAATAGTCACTTTGCATAGGAGAAAAGTGGCATCATTTTGCTCTAAGAGTTTGTGAATTGGTTTTGAGAATGACCTACTGTATAAGAAAATAAGAAGTGAATACATCTTTCTCTAAGAGTCCATGCTCTGGTTCCGAGAATGGCCCACTGTACTAGAAAAAAAGCAATGTCATCTCTCTCTAAGATTCTATGCTCTAGTTCCAAGAATGACCTACTGTACAAGAGAAAAGTGACATCTTTCTCTAAGAGGCTTCCCTCTATTTCCAATAATGTCCCACTCTACAAGAAAAGTGATGAAACCTTTCTCTAAGAGGCTACCCTCTGGTTCCAAGAATGTCCCATTGTACAATGCACGAGAGAAGTATGGTACAAAGGAGTGGTGTGGGTGCCCCCCATTAAGATGTCAACATAGGTTAATGTTGATATCTTAAGGAAAGTAGAAAAAGATACCTACCTTCATCACAAAGGAGATATCCATTATGCAATAATTCCATAAATCCAAGTAAGAGAGTGTATACTCTTCAAACAAGGATAAGATAGTTGAAAAGAGATATCTTGGTGTAAGTGTAAAGGTGATCCTTGTTCAAAAGAAATATCCTTCCAAGAGGAATTGTCTTAGACACATATAACATCTTCTAGAACAAAGAAAAGGAGAGAACAAGAATGCAATCCTTCCTCCTATTCCTACGTGAAAGGGATTCTCAATGAGGGATGATGCACTTTTAGCACCTAGAGGGATGGGTGAATTTATCATAGATGTACATTACCAAGTGTGAAATAGGTTGTAATCAAGGAATTACACCTCTTGTATAAGAGAGAATCCTTGAGATAACAACCAACAACTGTGCACAAGAAATGACATCAAGTAATATAACTCACACCATCCATAAAATAGGGCAAAGTAGACCCATAGAGAGAGATAGAGAGAGATCATTGCCCCCTAATTGTAGGGACAATGAGAAGAGCTTACACAATCTTCCAGAGAGAGATTAAACATAAGCAAATGTGCAATGAACTTACATGAACACATGCAAGAAAAGACATTAGTATATGTAAAATACACATCTCAAGAAGTGGTAATATTCGAAAGGAAGAAAAAGTATCAGATATTCCCCAAAGGGGATTAAGAATATAGAAATGATAATCATATATGAAAAATGCGACCCCTAAAGGAAATAGTGATACACAAGAAAGAGATAGGAGTGAAAATTATTGGCCCCCAAGTAAGAAGGACAAGGGGAAAAGGGGTACATATTTTCCAATGGTGTTTATTTTCAAGTAATATGCCTTCCTAATGGAACAAATTTTCTAAAGGAAGGAATATGCACTTTTCGAGAGATCATTCCATGTAAGGAGGCATATTGTGCTTGAGAATAATCACAACCATAGAAAAAGTACATTTTCCAAGAGAATGAAAGAATAGAGAAGAGGTGCGTTAATTATTAAATAAACTATTCTTTAAGCAAAGTGTAAAAACAACGAACAATTACCTGCTCACATAAGAGGAACCCAATGCAAGAAAGGAAATCAAATAATGAATAATGCACAAAGACAAAGACAAGTGTATAGAAAGAAGAAGGAAAATGGACTTCATGTTGTTGCTCCAAAGTATGTAAAATTAAAACTATACCACCACAAATGATAAAGAGCTCCCATTAAAATGGGCTACTTATGCCATAGGGTGAAGAGAAACATGAAGGGAAAAGAAGTACTAAGGCACTATGTTTTTACCAAGAAATAAAATGAGATCTATTATGAGATAAATTTATGCAAGATCATATTGTAGTTGAACAAATTTCTTAAATGGATAACATTTTCTAAGAGAATGTGAATATGAATCATGAAAAATGCAATATTCAATACCTTTCACTTACTTAAGATTTTTTTTTCATTTTGAGAAGGAAAGGAAATGTTCTTGTCATATTTCAATCTCCAATAGATTCTTGCAGCTAATCTGTCAGGATGGTAAATATCATCTTGACATAAAGGAGAGGGTTTGTTAGGAGAAGAAGTTTCATTATCGACAATTCTAGTTTTGGAGCCTAAGGAATTCATCCATAGAAAGAGGGGTACCATTTCCTAAGTCTCTTGTAGTATTTTGTGTGGGAGGATTTATAGGGACACGAATTTCATGCTCAAATTTCCCAATTCCTTGTCCTTTAAAACCTTGTTTTGTAATTATGTGAAAGCCACGACTATAAGAATGTTGCAATTGACTAAATGGAGGAACATGATCATGAATTTCTTTGAAATCTGATGTGCAAGGAGGAAGAAAAGGATTTTTAGATGAAGGAGGAGTATAATGTGAAATGACAATCTCTTTTCCTTTATCAAGCTTATCCTTTTTGGAAGATTGGAGAAGTACATCTTCATCATCTAAAAGCTGATTTTTAGTTATTTCTATGCGAGGGGAAAGGTCATGAATAAAATACATGACATCATCCTTCCTACATATACTTTGATATTGAAGATAGGTCTTAAGAGAATAAGGAGGATCTAAAGATGTACGAATGTTAATGTTCTGATTTTTCCCCCCCTATTCAAGGGTATGTGTATGAGAAGAAGATGGATCTATGTTACTTTCCAATGCTTGCTATTTTTTAGAGAGATCATTGGTTAAATCATTAGGTCTCATCTCATCCACACAAGATACCCTAGGAGAGGTACAAAGGTTAGGATCTTTAGGTTTAGGATATACAAAAGCTTTAAAGTGATTAACATATGAAATGTAGTTTGTTAACAAAATCAAATATATGCAAAAAGCAATGTAATCATATGCGGAATAGAAAGTAAATCCAATTTATTAATTGCCATTGAAAGTCTCTTAATTAAAATTTGAATTTGCTAGAAAAGAAGATCTCAAATTAGGATCTTTTATGAAAAATCAATGTAAGATTTAAATATGATGAATTTTGAATTTGTGTTTGACCATAGAGAGTGTTAAAATTGATAAAGTATGCTGATTTTATGGATTTGAGCAGAAAAATACAATCAATTCCGTCTCCTGAAATTTTGGGAAAAAGCCGAGGATTGTGGTGAAAGTGCACTTGGTTCGACCAAATTTTTAAAAAAATTTCAGGGATGATAGAAATTATGATTTTAATGCGGAATCCAAAAAAGCAACTGATTTGGAGATGTCTAGATTGGTCAAACGTGCAGTCAAAGATAAAAAATAGTAGAATCTTAAAAATTAGGGTTTTATGATTTAACCACTGAATTTTGAGAGTAAAGAGACAAATTTGAATTGCAATTTTGAAATAAAAATCAGATCTGAAACAAGTAATTAAAATTTTACACTTCACAAGCTTAATTTTCTCAAAATGAAAAAATAAGGGTTTTATGCAATTAACCTCTAAAATTTGCAAATAGATCAAACTTGGAAATGAAAATTTGAAATTCAAATTGCAATAATCGGATCTAATAATGAAAAGTCATAATTAATGTGTAAGACGTCGAATTCACCAAAATGTAAAGTGTAAAATTGAACCCTAGTGACTCCCCACCTAGGAGAGAGAAAGGAAGTCACTAGGAAGATTTTCACTTGGAGGAACTTTACATTTAAAAGAGGGGCTTGAATCCACTAGATCCAAATCCAAGGGAGGGAAGGATGTAAATTCCAAGTGGATAGCAAGTGTTGAAGTGTGTTTTCCCCTCTTTTGTAAATAGGAAAGTTGACTTGTGGACTATGTGTAACAAAGAGAGAAATTGAGTGAAATGAGGAGCTACTGGTTTGGGATCGGGCTGTAAGTTCAGATCTGAGCTAATTAGATTGATATTGATGTGCCCTACAAATTTGTAGAAAAGTCATCAGGACTGTGGCGATAGTGTACATGGTCCTCCACAAAATCCACGAAAGGAAAAGGGTTCTCTCGTCTCTACAAATGAAGTTGAAACCTGCAATTACAGTTGCGCACCTGCAAACGTACACACAAAAAAGAGGGGAGGAAGGGTTGTGGATAGGGGTTTGCCTTAGTCAAACCCTAGTTGAGGAATCAACCTTGAAAGAAAGTAATTGCAAATGCTTGAATGTAAACAATGATCTCCAATTTGTTGATGATGATCACTTTGCTTCTTGAATGTAATCGCAAGTGTTGCATGAAATGGCATGTAACATGACAAAACCCTAACACACACACATGCTTGCAAATGAATGTTGTAATATTGCTCCAATGGATGAATTAAGAAGACTTGAATACTTGAATGCTTGATAATGAAGACACTTCACTTGAATTTCGCTTATTATCTTTATATTGCTCCTGTCTCCCCCCTTAAATGAGGGAATTGAATCTCCCTTTATACATGCCTCAAGGATTACTTTTTAATCACTGAAGGCCGACAAAGAGGAAATGCAAACCCTGAAGCTGGATTATGCATAGGGGAGGCAGATCCATCTTAGGGCCACCCTGAGGTGTGGGGATAGGGGAGCCACGCTCCTGTCCAAGGGGGAGAGGGGAGCTATCCTAGGGAGGATAGGGATGCCACACCCCTATGTGTCCTATTTTGGGGCTCAGACAGGGTCTAGAGGTAGTACTAGGTCCTGAACAAGGAAGAACCCAAGGGCAAAGGTGTAGAAAGGGGTCTCATCTAGGAAGGCGGATGTCGTCACCAAGGTGAGGACCTCAAATGAGGTTAAAATTGCTAGGGTCACAATTTTATGAATCTATAGTAACATTCAAAAAAGAGTCCTTACACATCTTGTATTTCCCATCCAACCATCGATACATATGATTATGGCTTTTATACTTAAAGATTATTTTTTTCCTAAAATTGAATATTAAATGAGTAACATTGAATTCTCTTGTTACAAGCTCACATGTAGAATGTTCATCTCCACTCTTTAAAATAGGAAGGGAGACCAAGACCTAAGACTTGAGATGAAGACCTGAGAAATTTTTATATAGAGGGAAGGGAAGAGAGAGATATATAGGTAAGATATGGGGGACAAAGTGATATATCTAGGTAGAAAAGGAATGAGGGGAGGTATAGATCTAAGTAGAGAGAGAACATGAGAGAGGTAAAGAGAAAGAGAGACATAGAGTAGGATAGTAGGAGAGAAAGGAGATTGGGAGTGTGGGAGCTCAAGATATAGGTACGAGAGAGAGAGAGAGAGAGAGAGAGAGAGAGAGAGAGAGAGAGAGAGAGAGAGAGAGAGAGAGAGTTGATAAAGGAAAACTAAAAAGGGTAAGAGATAAATCTAGGTAGGGTGGGAGAGATAGAGGGAGGGATAGAGAGAGAAAGATATAGGAGTAGTAGATTATATTTTTAATATTGAGGGAAGGGGAGAGAGAGATTTAGGTAAGGTGGGATGTATAAATTGAGATAAAGGTAGAGAGAGGGCAAGATGGGATATACAAACCTAAGTAGAGAGGGAAGGTGAGACTAGTGGCTAGAAAGAGAGGGGGAGAGTAGAATAGTAAGAGAGGAGGGACATAGTTTAGATCTATGTAACCACTAATGGCTAGAGCATGAACATTAACTCAATAATAGATGGCATACTATACTATGGTACAATGGAGATAAGGTACAAAATATATTATGCCAACCAAGATTATTTGACCATTGCTACTACATTTAATATAATGTATGAAATGGTAGTGGGGGAGAGGGATTTTAACCTATACATGGTCATGTAAAAGTAACTAATGGAGAATATTAAGAAGATTAAGGGTTCCAAATACCATTTCTAGTATGTAATTGTTGGAATCAATGAAAACTAAGAAGGGGGGGAGTGAATTAGTGTTTTGCAATTTTATAGATTTCTTGAACTAATTCTTAAAATACCAGATGCAAATGAATTAAAGCAAAGTGTAGAAACTCAATAGAAACAAGAACACAACCATAACACCATAATTTTTATGTGGAAACTTGGAAAGGTAAAAACCATGGTGGGATTCAGACCCACAATATTAAAATACTATGATCAAGAGTATAATAATATTATAAGGGGAATGCACATGCATTTAGACACATTGCCTAGAGCTCATTGATCAAATACAAAAGAGAGGGCTACAACCCTTGGAGGACTCAGTGTCCTAAAAATATTTACAAATGATAACTTTAATGGTTGAACTATTAAATATCATCTACAAATGCCAAAATACAGTTCTCGTTAACCACAAAGTATCTATCTTCCACTGTTCTTGCACACTGCTCTATTTTGCCATTTTCTCATACACCGGGGCATAAATCCAAAGGTAGCGCATGTGAAACTATGCACAAACACTCATAAAATCTCCACACATCAATATCAAACACCAAAATGCTCATATAGATTGGTCTTATATATCTAGATCACTTGATTTAGGCTACCAACATGTCGGCTCCAAAAACATGAATTGTGTAACAAGAAGTTAGCTCAATCCAATTGTAAATGCTCATGCAGACCAAAAAAAATTGGTTATAAGCTTCACATATGTTGGCTTGACAACCTCCAGCTTGAAACCAATCAACAAAATCATCCGAAAGAGTCCACATAACATGCTACACCATTAACCACCCAAATAACTCTGTTCTTCCTGAAATGTCAGATACCAGATCACCAATCATGCACTAGAATCAATACCAAAGGCTAGGATTGCGGACTAAGAAATTACAACCAACAAATCAATTACCTATTCCATTACAAACAAAAATGTGCACCCAAAATTGAGTTCTCCTCAATGTACTTGAACATTGTGTTCCACCTTCCAAACATAAGAAAAGTAGACTTCGAACTTTCAGTAGAATGATTTTTAATATACCGAATGAAGCCTCTGATCGGATTTTCCATCATGATAACCCCTAAACAATAATCAAGCACTTATGTCTTCTGGTACGGTGTCTCTTGCCAACAATCTCCCCCTTTGGCATTGATAGCAACACTGTTGGCATTCTACACTCTTATGAGAATAGTTGATGTTGTCATTGATGGCAACCAACTCACAACCAACTGGAAATCATCTGGCTACCCATCGAAAGTTACTGGTGTTGGCATTTGTGAAAATTTGGATGATATGATGATATTGTATGTTGTCATTGATGTCAATATGCTGAAGTATGAACCAGTATATTGAAGAAAGCAATCTAGCAAGAGAACCGGTATGATGGTACAAAGTAAATCGGTATGATGAAGTGAACCGGTATGATGATGTGAACCGGTATATGCGAAAAGGTGAACCGGTATGTTGGTATGTGAACCAGTATATGCAAAGTTTGTATTGGGGTTTCATTTGATATGACTACCGGTTGGTAGTCTTAGCTTCAGGGTTTTTGGTTGATGCATTTCAAGTCTGTACGATTCGACCGACGATATTCTGTGATGAGTTAGCATTAAAATGAAGATGAGATTGCATTGCCATGTCATCCTTGTGCATGTGAAGAATCTACTTGAGGATCTTGCATTAAGAAGATTGATTCTATCTACCTCGGGAATGTGCAAAATCTCAGTAGACAAAGGAGAGCATGTGATGGGTTATCAGCTTCCAGAAGTAGTAAAGAATGGATGATGGTGAATGTCTTGAGATATGTTCAAGATTGTTTTATCCTATGTAATGTGATTGAACGAGCAAGATTGGACTGACTGTATTGTTAACCTAGATGCTTAGGGTTTTAGGTTTTGGCTACTAACCTAATTGTTGTCTATAAGGTTGATGATGATTTGCATTGTGAAGTTGTTGGAAAATGTTATGTGTATCCAAGTGAAGAGATACTTGATTCTTGCCAGACTAGTGCAGTGACTAGAGATCTATAGAGTGTGATTGCAAATGTAAAGGAATTAAAGTGGATCTGCCTTGGCATTAAGTGTTGTTATCAGATCAGTGTATTACCTGTTGACTTCTAACTATTTCAGCAGTTGGAAAATCCCTTTACCAGGTAGCTTTAATAGGCTTTTCATAAATCCTTTAACAGGGTGACTCAAAATCATTGAGTTCTTCAAATCCTCTTGTGAGGTAACCTTTAATAGGGTTCTAACCTTTAATCGGGAATTTAGCCATCCCTTAACCGGGTGATCCCTAGCAGGGTCAGTTCCTACAAGAACCTGTTGTAAAGTCTTTAACCGGACTAGGCTCCTAACAGAGTGGAATTCAGAAGAGTTCAAGAACAACTTGTGGGTATTCATCCCCACCATGGTTTTTCCTAGTTAGGTTTCCATGTGAAAAATCAGTGTGTCATGTGTGATGCTTTTTCATGTGATGCTTTAGTGTTTTCTATCAAGTGGTAATGCATGTTGATCTAGTGGTCATTATATTTCTGATGTATTACTTGTTTAAGCACATGGGTGAAGTGGAAATGAGATAGTAGGTTTTGTGAAGATCTAAATGTTACCGGTTTATGCCTTTCATTGTCTCACTATGTTTTACCGGTAGTGCCCTGATTTAGATTGGTGATGCTATTTACCAGTTAGTACAGTCTTTGCAGTTTAAGTTTTTGGATAAAGTTTTTGTCTATACTGATTCACCCCCCCCTCTTAGTATTTGTTGAGCATTTACTGTTCATCATTATTCATCAATTGGCATTAGAGCATCCTCCAGGTCCTCTGTGTTATAAGCTTAACCGCTTGAGAAAAAGATCCTATTCTAATGATGAAGAGGGAAGGTCCTAAGTTCAACACAGATAACTTTAAGATATGGAAGGATAGAATGAAGATATGCATTAAAAGCATGGGTGCTCAACACTGGAACTATATTGAGAATACTTATGTTGTCCCTACCGGTACTCTTACTGATGATCAAAGAAGAGAAATTCAGGAGAATGGGCAAGTCATGGAAGCTCTTATCAATAGTCTATCTGATGTTTAGTTTATAGATGTTCAGGATAAGGACAATCCCAAAGATGTATGGGGTACTCTCGAGTCTATCTATGGCAGTGATGAGCGTGTGAAGCAAGATAAGGAAGAAAGCCTTAGATGAAAGTTTGAAGACATGCAGATGGTTGAAGGAGAGACCATTCAACAATATGGGATAAGGATTAAAACTATTGTTGGTGACATCAAAAGTGTAGGAGGTACAATGGATGATTCCACCATTGTTAGCAAAGTTTTGAGAACCTTATTACTAGTCTATGCAATAAGGGTTGTCGCTATTCAAGAGTTGAGATCTATTGATAAGACAAAGGTATCCCTTGATTCTATCATTGCTAAGTTGACCGCATATGAGCTAAACAACTATGATGGCAGTGTTCACAAGATTAATTCAGCCTTTAAAGCATCTACTGCACTATCTAGAAAGAGAAAAGAGGTTAGTACTAGCTATGAACCTAGACAAAGCAGAGATATGGATGATGAGGAGATCCTAATGGAATTTGAAGCTCTTCTTGCCAAGAGAATTCCTAAGGGAACTGAAAAAATATAGAGGTAAGCTCCCTTTGAAATTCTTTTCTTGCAATAGGATAAGACACATTGCTGTCAACTATCCTAATAGTGATAATAAGGGCAAACTAGAGAAGTTTAAAAATTTCAAAGGAGGAAATAGGAGAAACTGTCTTGTTGCAGTTGATGAAGGTGTCACTGATGATGAATCAGAAGATGAAGAAAGCAAAGACACAATGTTTGTAGCTGTTAAGGAATATGTGTCAAACAAGAAGGCTCTTGTCTCCCGCTTTGCTAATTCTAATGAGTGGATTATTGACAATGGTTGTTCTCACCACATGACTGGTGATCGGAGAAAGTTTTTGTCTCTGGAAGAGTATGATGGAGGTGTAGTCCAATTTGGTAATGATGCACCATGTATGATAAAAGGAAAAGGGTCCATCTCTCTAAATGGAAAAAGCAATGCTGATAATGTGTATTGGGTAGAAGGTCTCAGGCATAACCTTCTGAGTGTTGCTCAGTTGAATGATAAAGGGCTCACTCTGGAATTCAAAGATGGAGTATGCAAAATAAAAGGAAAGAGTGGTGAACTGATGGCCACTAGTATGCAAACCAAAGGTAACTTATTTTGGTTGAATACAAATATCATTCAATGTCTAATGGCTAAGTTTGATGATAGTTGGATATGGCATAGGAGACTCTACCATGTAAATTTTGATAACATTGTGAAGGCCTGTAAGATCAAGGTAGTTAGAGGATTTCTTGTGCTAAACAAACTAGAGAATCCTTTGTGCAAATAATTTCAACTGGGGAAAATGTCTTCCTCAACCTTCAAAGGTAAATCTTTCACAACAGATAATTTACTTGATCTTGTGCATACTGATTTGTGTGGTCCTATGAAAACTAGGAGTGTTCAGGGAGATAGGTACTTTATGATTCTCACTGATGATTTCTCAAGAATGATGTGGGTCACATTCTTGAAAGACAAGTCTAGAGCTTTTGGAAAGTTCAAATCCTTCAGAGCACTAGTTGAAAAGGAAAGCGGTAAGAGGATCAAATGCCTTAGAACCAACCAAGGAGGTGAGTTCACCTCTAGAGAATTCAATAAGTATTGTGAAGAGAATGACATCAAGAGGCAACTGCCTGCCTCCCAGACTCCACAAGAGAATGGCCTAGCAGAAAAAAACAACCAGACTGTGGTTGAAGTAGCCAGAATGATGTTGATTCAAGGGAAGGTTGCTCACACTTTTTGGAGAGAAGTGGTGAGCACTGGAGTCTACACTATGAATCGAGTACTCATCAAGAAAGGTAAGGATAAAACTCCTTATGAGTATTCAACTGGTAAAGCTCCAGTAGTTAGCTACTTTAGAGTGTTTGGTAGCAAGTGTTATATCAAGAGGAGTGAATACCAGAGCAAGTTTGATGCAAAATGTGATGATGGAATATTCCTAGGGTATTCCACCAAGATCAAAGCTCTCAAGTGTTTTAACAATAGGACTCAGAGAATTGTTGAAAGTATCAATGTTAGAGTTGATGAAACCTCTGAGAAACTTGAGGAAACTGGTAGTGAGTGAGTGGTAGATGAACTGGTTGTAACCTTCTAGGAACCGATTGCAAAGCAACCAAGTACAAGTAACAGTGCTCCTACACCAGTAGATGCCGATGTAGATGAAGATGAAGATGAGAATGAAGAGGAAAAACAAGAGGAATCAACCAAGACCATTCCTAGGTATGTAAAGCTACATCATGATCCAAAGCAGATCATAGGAGATAAGAATGCAGGAATTCTTACAAGAAGAAAGGTTAGAGAAAATTATTGCATGATCTCTAAATTTGAGCCCAAAACATTTAAAGAGGCACATAAAGGTGAAGACTAGATTAAGGCTATGGAAGAGGAACTTGGCCAGATAGAAAAGAATGGTACATGGTCTTTGGTACCCAGACTGGAGCATAAAAATGTTATTGGTACCAAATGGGTTTTTAGAAACAAGCTAAATGAAGATGGGATAATGGTAAGAAACAAAGCAAGATTGGTATGTGTAGCATCCTAAAATTGTGACACTTGCAATTTCAACCACATTTGGGTCTTCACAATGGCGACGCAACACGGAACCTGAATGGAGACCCCGAAACTTGCTCACGACACCAAAAACTGCATTTTTCCAGCACCCTGCCTGATCCCTCCTTGCACCCTGCTGTCCCGGGAGGTGGGACCAGAGTGCCCAGCACCCTAGTCCTTCAGGACTAGGGCGCCCAGCACCCTGGTCCCTGGCCCTATTTTGGGCCCGGTCTCCTATGGGGCTTCGGGTCTTTTTGTTTGCAAATTGGAAAATAACATTTCCTGATCGGCCTAAGGTCAAGAAAATCAGTCTATCAGCCCTAATTGACAAGTATATAAACTACATTTTCCTCTCCCATTTGGGTAAGAAGGATATATGTGTATAAGCGTGGAAATGACATTCAAACATTCAAGCATTCAAGCATTCAAGCATTCCTTCAAGCAATTGATCATTCCAAGTCTCCATTCAAGGCTAGTGTTGCATTCAAGACAAGGATTCAACCATTGAAGAGGAGATCACATACTACAACATAAAACATACAACAAACAACAACATCTATACCTTCGCATGTAAGAATACAAACATTCTTACAACAAGGTACTCGTACTTGTTTTACATTACTGTAGCGTCCTAAAATTGCGACACTTGCAATTTCGACTGCATTTCGGTCTTCATGATGGCGACGCAACATGGAACCTGAATGGAGACCCCGAAACTTGTCCACGACACCAAAAACTGCATTTTTCAAGCACCCTGGTCTGATCCTCCTTGCACCCTGCTGTCTCGGGAGGTGGGACTAGAGCGCGTAGTGCCCTGGTCCTTCAGGACCAGGGCACCCAGTGCCCTAGTCCTTGGCCCTATTTTGGGCTCGGTCTCCTGTGAGGCTTCGGGTCTTTTTGTTTGCAAATTGGAAAATAACATTTCCTGGTTGGCCTAAGGTCGGGAAAATCAGTCTATTAACCCTAATTGGCAAGTATATAAACTACATTTTCCTCTCTCATTTGGTAAGATGGAAAAAGCGTGGAAACGATACTCAAGCATTCAAGCATTCAAGCATTCAAGCATTCAAGCATTCAAACATTCCTTCAAGCAATTGATCATTCTAAGTCTCCATTCAAGGCTAAGTGTTGCATTCAAGACAAGGATTCAACCATTGAAGAGGAGATCACATACTACAACATACAACAATACAACAAACAACAACATCTATACCTTTGCACATAAGGATACAAACATCCTTACAACAAGGTATTAGTACTTGTTTTACATTACAATCATTTACATTTACAACATTTCTCATTTCTTAGTTAATTCCAAAACTGGGGTTTGACCTAAGGGCAAACCCCTAATCCCTAACCCCCCAATCGTCTTCGCTTTTCTATGTGTAGGTTGCAGGTACGCGGCTGAAATTGAAGATTTGGAATCCTTGTGCAGAGACGAACAGATCCCCCTTCGTTTCGCGGATTTTTCGGAGGACTGTGTGCACGCCGGGCACCATCGTCCTGTCAACTTTTGCTCAAATTTATAGGACAGCGCCGTATCGACATTTTACTGCTAATTCCAGGTTCGTAGTTTCATCCTATATCCCTATCTCAGTTTATAAGCGAATCTTTCTCACTTTCTATGCATTCCTAGCTTAATCATTCTATGCACATTCTTTACAAAAGAGGGTAGCTTTGCTGTCTTAACCCTTGAAACTCATTTAGAATCCAATCTTGCATTGTGTGGGATTGGATCTTGTGGGTTTCAACCCCTCTTTTGAATGTAAATTCTCCCTAAGTGAAAACCATCAACCCTAGCAACCTCCCTTCTCTCTCCTTGGAGTTGGAAGAGGGGAGAGCAACTAGGGTTCGATCGATTTTCCACTTTACATTTTGGTGAACCCGACGTGAACATCCTTTCATGGTTAGATTTGAAAATTTGATTCCTTGATTACATTTCCATGTTTGATCTTTTGGAAATTTTAGAGGTTGATTGCATAAAAACCCTAAAATTTCTTTTTAGTAATTGAACTTGTGAAATATTTAATAGTTAATGCTTGTTCCAGATCTGCTCTTCTATTACAAATTATCAATTCATATTTGTGCTTTAATTTTGAAAATTAAGTGGTTAAGTGTCAAAACCCTAATTTTTGAAACCCTCTTGATTCAACCTTTGTCCGACAATTTCACTGATCAAAACATTTCCAAATTAGCTGTAACTTTGGATTCCGCAATAAAATCACAATATCTTTCATCCCTGAAAATTTGGAAAAAAGTTGCGAGGACCGTGTGCACTTTGAGCGCCATCGTCCCCGACATTTTTTCCAAAATTTCGGGAGCTAGATCTTACTGTATTTTTTTGCTAAAATCCAGAATTTTGGCTGATTTTATCAATTACAACACTTTCAAAATTACAGTCAAAGTTGGTCTTGTGATTGCTTGGTTTAAGGCTTCTAATCATTCAAAAATCATTGAAATTGAAATTTTGTGTCAAAATTGTGTTCTTACTGTCATAAATCTGAAAAGTGTGTTTGCATTCATTCGAAATTTCAGTGCTTTATTCAAATTCTTGCAATTTGTGACTTTTGAAATTAAGTGCTTAATTACAACAACTTTGATTTCCGCTTTCAAAATTGAATTTTGCGTGAAATTGAGTCAACTCTTATATTTCAAAACTTGCATTGCTTTTGACATTCCCTCTAAAATCATAAAATTCAAAATTTCAGTTTCCCTCTCTTTTTCAAAATTCAAATTTTGCATTTTTCGACAATCTTGGTAGGGTTCAATTTTCAGATTGCAACTTTAATTTGGCCTATCTACAGATCGTAAAATCACTCAATTTTTTCAGATTAGCTTTAAAATCATCATAACTTTCATCCCTGCAAATTTTGAAAAAAGTTGCAGGGACCGTGTGCACTCTGAGCGCCACGGTCCCAGATATTTTTTCGAAATTTCGGGAGACTGTCGTGATTGCATTTAACAGCTTAAATCTAGAAGATTGGCTGATTTTACTGAAAATTGCTACCTCTAAAATTCAAAATTTTCTCTCCCTCTCTAGTGCATGAGTTTTACAAAAATAAGCCCTACTTACACTATTCCCGTTAGACGAAGCCGTAGAATTAAGTCTTTCCGAGGTTTAATTACTGAGGAGATGGAACCTAATTTGAATAGCATTTTTAACGAGGACATGGGTAATTCCTCTAAAACCCCTAATGATGAAGAAGCTCTCCATGAGGTTTCTGTAGAACAAATTGCGAAATTGGATAACCAATTTGACGATTTTTGACAATGGATGTCTCAAGAATACCCCGATAGTCAAGCTCTTCCTTTAATTGAGGGTCTAAAACATATGCTTCAAAGTGATAAGAATGGAATTGATATTTTGCGTGGTATTGCACACATTGTGGATTCGAATGTGATGCCTATAAAGAGTTGTACTGAAACTTTAGGTTATACACAACCTCCCACTCAAGTCAATCATTCTATTCCTTTGACAACTCCTATTGCTAGCATACCTACCTTTACATCAAACATAATGGCTACTTCAATACAAGACATTCCTCCTATGATCACTAGTCATGGGGGCAACCCTTCCTCTTCAATTAACCCTCTTCCTTCATTCAATCCGACTTCTTCATTAATTCCTTCAATGAGTGTTCCTATTACATCTCCACAAATGAACATGACGCAAGGGGGCAATTCATTCAACCATTCCATTCCTCCTTGTAGTGTTCCTCCTTTCCAATCCTCTCCTATGATTAACTATCATAGTGTCCCGCCACCCTACTCTTTACCTTCTTTCAATAACATAACACCTCCCTCTCAATCTAACACATCTAATATGAACTCCTCGACTGAAGCGACCATTAACAATCTTGCACAAACTGTCTCTTCTTTACAACAACAAATTGCCTCTATGAATCAATCTAAGTTTAGTGTGCCCACATTTGATGTTGCGAGCCCACTTTCTCTTGACATTGTTCGAGCTATCCCTCCTAAACATGTTGAAATCCCGCATTTGGAGCTTTATAATGGTAAAGGTGATCCTCTTACACATGTTAAGACTTTTCAAACAATATGTACTGATTTTGCTTATGACCAAAGGTTGCTTGCAAAACTGTTTACTAGAACATTAAGAGATAAAGCCCTACAATGGTATTGCTCGTTGCCTTCTTATTCTATTACTTCTTTCGAACAACTTGCAAATGCTTTCATTCAACAATTTCAAAACAATATAAGTCCTAAAGCTACTTTGATTGATTTAATGCATTGTAAACAAGGTGTTAAAGAAAAAGTGACTGATTTCATTAGTAGATATAAGCATTTGTATGCTCAAATTTCTTTTCCAGTGCCTGACAATGATATTCAAAGAATCTTTATTTCTAATTTACAAAAAGATATTCGAGACAAACTTCTGTTTTCTGAGTTTACTTCTTTCCAACAGTTGTGTGCAACTCTTCACAATTATCAACTGACTGTGAGTCAAATGGAACAATCACATCCTATGGCTCCGAGTGATAAGGGTGATAGCAGTCAACAACCATTTGGAAAGTTTAAACCGAACAGAGATTCCATCAAATTCAATGAAAACATCATCAACAACAATGTGAATGCAGCATCAGGTGTGCCTCCTATTTCTAAGTTTTTCAGGAAAGAAAGAAAGTATACTCCTTTGAATGAATCATTGCATAGTATTATGAATAAGTTATTGGAACAAAATGTGCTTACTCTTCCTCCTATAAGGCAAATAGATCCTGCAAAGATTACTTCACCTTATTTTGATAACAAATCTTTTTGTCAATTTCATCGTCAGCCTGGGCATGATACTGAAAAATGTTTTTCTTTAAAGGGTAAAATTCAAGATTTGATTGATAATAATACTATCTCTATTTCTGGAGTGAATGATAAAGGCAACACATCTGTAGCTCCTCCTAACCAAAATCTTTAGATTTTTACTGATCCATTACCTTCTCATACGTCTAATGCAATTGAGACTAATGATTCCTCTCTCTCATCTAATGGTCTTGTGTCTATGACTCCGAATGTGATTAATTTTGTAGAGCAGCAAGAAAACCCTAAAGAACCTTCCATCACATTTGATTCTAGTGAAACTATCAGGGCACCTGATGGTCCTGTATACATAGTTGCAAAAGTCCAAAATACACCTTGCCGTGGAGTGCTTATTGATCCTTTGTGCACGGTTAATGTTATTACTAAAGAATTTGTTTTTACTTTGCAATTGAATCAAGTGATCTATGACAAAACAGATGTGATTGTGAAATTATTTGATGCATTTTCTTCTCCTGCAATTGTTTCTATTACATTACCTATTGAAGTTCATAACAAATCCCTTGATGTGAACTTTGCTATTATTCCTTCATCCGAACAATTTCGTGTGAAGCTTGGCTATCCTTGGCTATCTTCCATGAAAGCTATTGCTTCTCCTATTCACAAGTGTTTGAAATTTCCCCATAATGGTGAAGTTGTTATTGTCAATCATAGTCTCTTTAAACCAGCTGAAAGAACTTCTAGCGTTCCTATTGATTACTTTTGGCCTAAACAATTCCAATCTCTTCCTCTGCGAAGTGATCAGCTTTTCAAATCTTATCAAAAATGGAAAACAGATATGATCCTATCTTTAAGTGAACCTAGAACACCCAAACTTGATATTCCTATTGTTCTTGAGAAGGAAGCTCTTCCTTTGAAAGATAAAACTAATGTCTTTCCTCATGAAGATTCCCAACCTATTCCTATGGATGTGACTATGTCTATGCCTAATAAACCTTCTAAGAATAGACTTATACCTCCTCGTCATGATGGACTTGGTCTTCTTCCTAAACCAAACATTCCTCCTTTATATGGAGCAGTTCCTCCTCCTTCCTTTTTTAGAGAGAAGAGACCTTCTTCTTCCCCTATTATCCAGCCTAAGAAACCACAACCTAAACACCCAAGTGATAAGGATGAGAGCATTCCTCCTCCTCAATCTTCTCAACTTCCTACTAAGACTAGACGAAATCATTCTGCACGTGAACGCCGACGAAAGCATCGTCTTAGGGCTCAAGCAGCTGCTTGTCAAACTTCGCAATCTCCAAAAACACCTTCAACAAGCATTATTCCATTTTCTCCAAAATCCCCTAAACATAAGATGCATGATGGTCTTGATCCCATGCGAGTTAAAGATCCTATTTTTATAAATCTTGATGATGATATAGATGAAAATGTTATTCATGATGAACATGTTACTCCTTTTACTTTTGATAGTGAATATGAACTTGTTGATATTGATAACCATTTATCTAACAAATTTTCTAAAGCACTTATCCTAGCTCCTAGACAAGAACAACGTGGCTTGGAACATGAACATAGCCCTTGTTTGGATCTTGTGATAGCTCCATCTGCTGTGTTGGATGTTCCTCCTCTAGCGTGTTCCCTGCCTTCCGGAAACATTGATCAGCAAGATCGGGGGTAGATGACGTGCTAGACTAGTTTCATTAGCATAGCAGATTTCTCCTACTCTCTTTTGTTACTTCTTCTATATGTTATTCTCATTCTTCTATTTGTTTTCCTTAGTGTTGTCTACTTGAGGACGATGCAAAGCATTGAGATCTCTTTTGGTCTCTCTCATGTTGACTCAAAAGACACATGTGCTCCCTTCTTCTAGGTGACCTTCCTTGATTGGGGAATGAAGAACAATTATGCATACATACATATGATATATATACATGAACTATCATATAGCATACTGACCCCAAAGAAAGCGAAGTCACCTCGTGCTTTGTGTTTTGTGTATATTATCCTTGGGTTTATCTCACACTCAGGGGCTAAATCTTTGTGATAACGTGCTCCTTTCCTTTCTCATTTCTTATGTGTATCACTATGTTAAAACAATCACCCCCGTTGAGGCATGTGTGATCGCTTTAACGTAGGGGGGCATACACCCTATCTATCCCTTCAAGATACTTGAAAATTTCTTGGCGAACTTAGCTTTGCCTTGAAAATTTTTGGTATTTTTCTTGCATGACTCATACTGAGGGAACCTTACTACTGACAGTCATGGTTTTCCCTCATGATCTTCCCTTTTACTTTGTTAATCAAAGTCGTAAGATCCGTAGTCCACTGGGGGCTTGGTGTGTCTTGCCTCCTTGACGTGGTGAAAGTCTTTCAATGTTGTTTCCTTGTACTTTACCAGAAGTATGAGCATACATACTCCCGCTAAAGTGAGGGCTAAATGTAGCGTCCTAAAATTGTGACACTTGCAATTTTGACTACATTTCAGTCTTCATGATGGTGACGCAACACGGAACCTGAATGGAGACCCCGAAACTTGTCCATGACACCAAAAACTGCATTTTTCACGCACCTTGGCCTGATCCTCCTTGCACCCTGCTGTCTCGGGAGGTGGGACCAGAGCGCCCAGCGCCCTGGTCCCTGGCCCTATTTTGGGCCCGGTCTCCTGTGAGGCTTCGGGTCTTTTTGTTTGCAAATTGGAAAATAACATTTCCTGGTCGGCCTAAGGTCGGGAAAATCAGTCTATTAACCCTAATTGGCAAGTATATAAACTACATTTTCCTCTCTCATTTGGTAAGATGGAAAAAGCGTGGAAATGATACTCAAGCATTCAAGCATTCAAGCATTCAAACATTCCTTCAAGCTATTGATCATTCTAAGTCTCCATTCAAGGCTAAGTGTTGCATTCAAGACAAGGATTCAACCATTGAAGAGGAGATCACATACTACAACATACAACAATACAACAAACAACAACATCTATACCTTCGCACATAAGGATACAAACATCCTTACAACAAGGTATTAGTACTTGTTTTACATTACAATCATTTACATTTACAACATTTCTCATTTCTTGGTTAATTCCAAAACCGGGGTTTGACCTAAGGGCAAACCCCTAATCCCTAACCCCCCAATCATCTTTGCTTTTCTGTGTGTAGGTTGCAGGTACGTGGCTGAAATTGAAGATCTGGAATCCTTGTGCAGAGATGAACAGATCCCCCTTCGTTTCACGGATTTTTCGGAGGACCGTGTGCACGCCGGGCACCATCGTCCTGTCAACTTTTGCTTAAATTTGCAGGACAACACCGTATCGACATTTTACTGCTAATTCCAAGTCTGCAGCTTCATCCTATATAGCTATCTCAGTTTATAAGCGAATCTTTCTCACTTTCTATGCATTCCTAGCTTAATCATTCTATGCACATTCTTTACAAAAGAGGGTAGCCTTGCTATCTTAACCCTTGAAACTCATTTAGAATCCAATCTTGCATTGTGTGGGATTGGATCTTGTGGGTTTCAACCCCTCTTTTGAATGTAAAGTCTCCCTAAGTGAAAACCATCAACCCTAGCAACCTCCCTTCTCTCTCCTTGGAGTTGGAAGAGGGGAGAGCAACTAGGGTTCGATCGATTTTCCGCTTTACAATTACAATCATTTACATTTAAAGCATTTCTCATTTCTTTGTTAATTCCAAAACCAGGGTTTGACCTAAGGGAAAACCCCTAATCCCTAACCCCCCAATCATCTTCGCTTTGTTGTGTGTAGGTTGCAGGTACGTGGCTGTAATTGAAGATCTGGAACCCTTGTGCAGAGACGAACAGATCCCCCTTCGTTTCGCGGATTTTTCGGAGGGCTGTGTGCACGCCGGGTGCCATTGTCCCATCAACTTTTGCTCAAATTTACAAGACAGTTCCATCTCGACATTTTACTGCTAATTCCAAGTCCGCAGCTTCATCCTATATCCCTATCTCAGTTTATAAGCGAATCTTTCTCACTTTCTATGCATTCCTAGCTTGATCTTTCTATCTACATTCTTTACAAAAGAGGGTAGCCTTGCTATCTTAACCCTTGAAACTCATTTAGGACCAATCTTGCATTGTGTGGGATTGGATCTTATGGGTTTCAACCCCTCTTTTGAATGTAAAGTCTCCCCTAAGTGAAAATCGTCAACCCTAGTGACCTCCCTTCTCTCTCCTTGGAGTTGGAAGAGGGGAGAGCAACTAGGGTTCGATTATTTTCCGCTTTACATTTTTGGTGAACCCGACGTGAACATCCTTTTTGATTATTCATGGTTAGATCTGAAAATTGGATTCCTTGATTACATTTCCATGTTTGATCTTTTGCAAATTTTAGAGGTTAATTGCATAAAAACCCTAAATTTTCTTTTTGAAAATTGAACTTGTGAAATGTTTAATTGTTAATGCTTGTTTTAGATCTACTCTTCTATTACAAATTATCAATTCATATTTGTGCTTTAATTCTAAAAATTAAGTGGTTAAGTGTCAAAACCCTAATTTTTGAAACCCTCTTGATTCAACCTTTGTCCGACAATTTCACTGATCAAAACATCTCCAAATCAGCTGTAACTTTGGATTCCGCAATAAAATCATAATATTTTTCATCCCTGAAAATTTGGAAAAAAGTTGCGAGGACCATGTGCACTCCAAGTGCCATCGTCCTCGACATTTTTTCAGAAATTTTGGGAGCAAGATCTTACTGTATTTTCCTGCTAAAATCCAGAATTTTGGCTGATTTTATCAATTCTAACACTTTCAAAATTAAAGTCAAAGTTGGTCTTGTGATTGCTTGGATTAAGGTTTCTAATCATTCAAAAATTGTTGAAATTGAAATTTTTTGTCAAAATTGTGTTCTTACTATCTTAAATCTGAAAAGTGTGTTTGCATTCATTCAAAATTTCAGTACTTTACCCAAATTCTTGCAATTTGTGACTTTTGAAATTAAGTGCTTAATTACAACAACTTTGATTTCCGCTTTCAAAATTGAATTTTGCGTGAAATTGAGTCAACTTTCAAATTTCAAAACTTGCATTGCTTTTGGTATTCCCTCTAAAATCATAAGATTCAAAATTTCAGTTTACCTCTCTTTTTCAAAATTCAAATTTTGCATTTTTCGACAATCTTGGTAGGGTTCAATTTTAAGATTGCAACTTTACTTTGGCCTATCTACAGATCGTAAAATCACTCAATTTTTTCAGGTTAGCTTTAAAATCATCACAACTTTCATCCCTGCAAATTTCAAAAAAAGTTGCGAGGACCGTGTGTACTCCGAGCGCCACGGTCCCTGACATTTTTTTCGAAATTTCGGGAGATTGTCGTGATTGCATTTAACAGCTTAAATCTAGGAGATTGGTTGATTTTATTGAAATTTGCTACCTCTAAATTCAAAATCTTCTCTCCCTCTCTAGTGCATGAGTTTTACAACAACAAGCCCTACTTACACTATTCCTGTTAGACGAAGCCTTAGAATTAAGTCTTTCCAAGGTTTAATTACTGAGGAGATGGAACCTAATTTGAATAGCCTTTTTAACGAGGACATGGGTAATTCCTCTAATCCCCCTAATGATGAAGAAGCTCTCCATGAGGTTTCTGTAGAACAAATTGCGAAATTGGATAACCAATTTGACGATTTTCAACAATGGATGTCTCAAGAATACCCCGATAGTCAAGCTCTTCCTTTAATTGAGGGTCTAAAACATATGCTTCAAAGTGATAAGAATGGAATTGATATTTTGCGTGGTATTGCACACATTGTGGATTCGAATGTGAGTCCTAAACATGTTGAAATCCCGCATTTGGAGCTATATAATGGTAAAGGAGATCCTCTAACACATTTTAAGACTTTTCAAACAATATGTACTAATTTTGCTTATGACCAAAGGTTGCTTGCAAAACTGTTTACTAGAACATTCAGAGACAAAGCCCTACAATGGTATTGCTCATTGCCTTCTTATTCTATTACCTCTTTCGAACAACTTGCAAATGCTTTCATTCAACAATTTCAAAACAATATAAGTCCTAAAGTTACTTTGATTGATTTAATGCATTGTAAACAAGGTGTTAAAGAAAAAGTGACTGATTTCATTGGTAGATATAAGCATTTGTATGCTCAAATTTCTTTTCCAGTGCCTGACAATGATATTCAAAGAATCTTTATTTCTAATTTACAAAAAGATATTCGAGACAAACTTCTATTTTTTGAGTTTACTTCTTTCCAACAGTTGTGTGCAACTCTTCACAATTATCAACTGACTGTGAGTCAAATGGAACAATCACATCCTATGGCTCCGAGTGATAAGGGTGATAGCAGTCAACAACCATTTGGAAAGTTTAAACCGAATAGAGATTCCATCAAATTCAATGAAAACATCATCAACAACAATGTGAATGCAGCATCAGGTGTGCCTCCTATTTCTAAGTTTTTCAAGAAAGAAAGAAAGTATACTCCTTTGAATGAATCATTGCATAGTATTATGACTAAGTTATTGGAACAAAATGTGCTTACTCTTCCTCCTGTAAGGCAAATTGATCCTACAAAGATTAATTCACCCTATTTTGATAACAAATCTTTTTGGCAATTTCATCGTCAACCTAGGCATGATACTGAAAAATGTTTTGCTTTAAAGGGTAAAATTCAAGATTTGATTGATAATAATACTATCTCTGTTTCTGGAGTGAATGATAAAGGCAACACATCTGTAGCTCCTCCTAACCAAAATCTTTAGATTTTTACTGATCCATTGCCTTCTCATACCTCTAATGCAATTGAGACTAATGATTCCTCTTTTTCATCTGATGGTCTTGTGTCTATGACTCCAAATGTGATTAACTTTGTAGAGCAGCAAGAAAACCCTAAAGAACCTTCCATCACATTTGATTCTAGTGAAACTATCAGGGCACCCGATGGTCCTTTATACATAGTTGCAAAAGTCAAGAATACACCTTGCCGTGGAGTGCTTATTGATCCTTCATGCATGGCTAATGTTATTACTGAAGAATTTCTTTTTACTTTGCAATTGAATCAAGTGATCTATGACAAAATAGATGTGATTGTGAAATTATTTGATGCATTTTCTTCTCCTGCAATTGGTTCTATTACATTGCCTATTGAGGTTCATAACAAATCCCTTGATGTGAACTTTGCTATTATACCTTCATCCGAACAATTTCGTGTGAAGCTTGGCTATCCTTGGCTATCTTCCATGAAAGCTATTGCTTCTCCTATTCATAAGTGTTTGAAATTTCCCCATAATGGTGAAGTTGTTACTGTCAATCACAGTCTCTTTAAACCAGGTAAAAGAACTTCTAGCGTTCCTATTGATTATTTTTGGCCTAAACAATTCCAATCCCTTCCTCCGTGAAGTGATCATCTTTTCAAATCTTATCAAAAGTGGAAAACAGATATGATCCTATCTCTAATTGAACCTAGAACACCTAAACTTGATATTCCTATCGTTCTTGAGAAGGAAGTTCTTCCTTTGAAAGATAAAACTAATGTCTTTCCTCAAGAAGATTCCCAACCCATCCCTATGGATGTGACTATGTCTATGCCTAATAAACTTTCTAAAAGCAGACCTATACCTCCTCGTCATGATGGACTTGGTCTCCTTCCTAAACCAAAAATTCCTCCTTTATATTGAGCAGTTCCTCCTCCTTCTTTTTATAGAGAGAAGAGACCTTCCTCTTCTCCTATTATCTAGCCTAAGAGACCACAACCTAAACACCCAAGTGATAAGGATGAGAACATTCCTCCTCCTCAATCTTCTCCACTTCCTACTAAGACTACACGAAATCGTTCTGCACATGAACACCGACGAAAGTGTCGTCTTAGAGCTCAAGCAGCTGCTTCTCAAACTTTACAATCCCCAAAAACAACTTCAACAAGCATTATTCTGTTTTCTCCAAAATCTCCGAAACATAAGATGCATGATGGTCTTGATCCTATGTGAGTTAAAGATCCTATTTTTATAAATCTTGATGATGATATGGATGAAAATTTTATTCATGATGAAAATGTTACTTCTCTTGCTTCTGATAGTGAATATGAACTTGTTGATATTGATAACCATTTATCTAATGAATTTTCTAAAGCACTTATCCTAGCTCCTAGACAAGAACAACGTGGCTTGGAACATGAACATAGCCCTTGTTTGGATCTTGTGATAGCTCCATCTGCTGTGTTGGATGTTCCTCCTCTAGCATGTTCCTTGCCTTCTCGAAACATTGATCAACAAGATCGGGGGGTAGATGACGTGCTAGACTAGTTACATTAGCATAGCAGATTCTCTCCTCCTCTCTTTTGTTACTTCTTCTATGTGTTATTCTCATTCTTCTATTTGTTGTCCTTAGTGTTGTCTACTGGAGGACGATGCAAAGCATTGAGATCTCTTTTGGTCTCTCTCATGTTGACTCAAAAGACACATGTGTTCCCTTCTTCCAGGTGATCTTCCTTGATTGGGGAATGAAGAACAATTATGCATACATACATATGATATACATGAATTATCATACAACATATTGACCTCGAGGAAAGTGAAGTCACCTTGTGCTTTGTGTTTTGTGTCTATTATCCTTGGGTTTATCTCACACTTGGGGGCTAAATCTTTGTGATAACGTGCTCCTTTCCCTTCTCATTTCTTATGTGTATCACTACGTTAAAGCAATCACTCCCGTTAAGGTGTGTGTGATTGCTTTAACGTAGGGGGGCATACACCCTGTCTATCCCTTCAGGATACTTGAAAATTTCTTGGCGAACTTAGCTTTGCCTTGAAAATTTTTGGTATTTTTCTTGCATGACTCATAGTGAGGGAACCTTACTACTGACAGTCATGGTTCTCCCTTGTGATCTTCCCTTTTACTTTGTCAATCGAAGTCGTAAGATCCTTAGTCCACTGGGGGCTTGGTGTGTCTTTCCTCCTTGTACTTTACCGGAAGTACGAGCGTACGCTTATACTCCCGCTAAAGTGGGGGCTAAATGTAGCGTCCTAAAATTGTGACACTTGCAATTTTGATCGCATTTGGGTCTTCATGATGGCGACGCAACACGGAACCTGAATGGAGACCCCGAAACTTGCTCATGACACCAAAAACTGCATTTTTCTAGCACCCTGCCTGATCCCTCCTTGCACCCTGCTGTCTCGGGAGGTGGGACTAGAGTGCCCAGCGCCTTGGTCCCTAGCCCTATTTTGGGCCCGGTCTCCTATGGGGCTTCGGGTCTTTTTGTTTGCAAATTGGAAAATAACATTTCCTGGTCGGCCTAAGGTCAGGAAAATCAGTCTATCAGCCCTAATTGACAAGTATATAAACTACATTTTCCTCTCCCATTTGGGTAAGAAGGATATATGTGTACAAGCGTGGAAATGACATTCAAACATTCAAGCATTCCTTCAAGCAATTGATCATTCTAAGTCTCCATTCAAGGCTAAGTGTTGCATTCAAGACAAGGATTCAACCATTGAAGAGGATATCACATACTACAACATACAACATACAACAAACAACAACATCTATACCTTCGCATGTAAGAATACAAACATTCTTACAACAAGGTACTAGTACTTGTTTTACATTACAATCATTTACATTTACAGCATTTCTCATTTCTTGGTTAATTCCAAAACTGCGGGTTGACCTAAGGGAAAACCCCTAATCCCTAACCCCCCAATCATCTTCGCTTTGCTATGTGTAGGTTGCAGGTATGCGGCTGTAATTGAAGATCTGGAATCCTTGTGCAGAGACGAACAAATCCCCCTTCGTTTCGCAGATTTTTTGGAGGACCGTGTGCACGCCGGGCACCATCATCCCATCAACTTTTGCTCAAATTTGTAGGAGAGCGCCGTCTCGACATTTTACTACTAATTCCAGGTCCGCAGCTTCATCCTATATCCTTATCTCAGTTTATAAGTGAATCTTTCTCACTTTCTATGCATTCCTAGCTTGATCTTTCTATCTACATTCTTTACAAAAGAGGGTAGCCTTGCTGTCTTAACCCTTGAAACTCATTTAGGATCCAATCTTACATTGTGTGGGATTGTATCTTGTGGGTTTCAACCCCTCTTTTGAATGTAAAGTCTCCCCTAAGTGAAAACCGTCAACCCTAGTGACCTCCCTTCTCTCTTCTTGGAGTTGGAAGAGGGGAGAGCAACTAGGGTTCGATTATTTTTTGCTTTACAGTATGTAAGGGATATGCTCAAGAAGAAGGAGAAGACTATGGAGAAACCTTTTCTCCAGTAGCTAGATTGGAAGGAGTTCGAATTCTTCTTGCATATGAAACCTTCAAGGGATTCAAAGTGTATCACATGGATGTGAAATTCACATTCCTGAATGGAATACTTGAAGAGGAAGTATATATAGAGCAACTAGATGGGTTTGCCCTATCAGAAGATAGTGATATGGTGTGTAGGCTGCATAAAGCCTTGTATCGATTGAAGCAAGCACCTAGAGCATGGTATGAATGTTTACACTCACATATTGTGAAGATTGGATTTGAAAGAACAAGTGAAGATAGCAATATCTATATGAAGTTAGAAGGAGATCAGATTCTGATCTATGAAGTGTTTGTTGATGACATAATTTTTGGTGGAGATGACAAGATGAGTCATGCATTTGTAGATGAAATGAAGAAGGAATTTGAGATGTCACTAATTAGAGAGATTAAGTTCTTCATTAGACTACAAATTCAACAAATGAAAGATGGTATCTTTATCACTCAGTCCAAGTATGTCAAAGAGGTGTTGAAGACCTTTGTCATGGAAGACAGCAAACTGATTGGTACACTGATGATGACCGGTTGTAAAATGTCAAAAGAAGATGACTCTACATTGGTGAATGAGAAGGAATATCGGTCAATGATTGGTAAGTTGCACTATGTAGTACACAGCAGACCGGACATTGCACATGTAGTGGGCATTGCTAGACATTTTCAGAAAATTCCAAGAGAATCCCACTTGGTAGCAGTCAAGCAGATTCTTAGATATATGAAGGGAACTATAGATTATGGATTGTGGTATCTGTAGAGTAATGAATTCAATCTCAAAGTGTTTACAGATGCCGATTGGGCTGGTAATGTGGATGATCGGAAGAGCACAACTGGTGGTGCATTCTTTCTTGGTGGTAGAGTAGTCTCATGGATGAGTAAGAAGCAGAGTTGTATCTCTCAGTCTATAGCAAAAACAAAATATGTAGCAGTATTTATGAACTACACTCAGGCAATTTGGATGAAGCATGTATTAAGTGGTTTCAAAGTCCTTGTATCTGAACCGGTGAGTATATTTTGTGACAACACAAGTGAAATTAATATTTCAAAGAATCTGGTATTGCATGGTAGAACCAAGCACTTCGAGCTCAAGTATCATTTCTTGAGGGAGAAAGTTCATAACAAAGAGGTTGTATTGGAACATGTTTTCAGTAAGGAGCAGTTAGCAGATATATTCACCAAGCCTCTACCGAAGGCTACATTTACCTATTTAAGAGGTGAATTAGGGGTGCTGCCCCTTCAAGGGGTGAACTAAAGGTATGTGCTCCACATCAGTCAGGTATTGTAGTGTCAAATCTTTTTAGGATTGATGTGTTGAAGGATGCTACTCCTCAGGGGGAGCAACATAGTGGAACATCGATGTTTGTGCCTCCACTTTGGCATTGTTGTCAAAGGGGGAGAAGATGTGAAGCAGAGAAGATATCTACAATATTGAAGACATATAATATGGAAGAGATTGGGGAGAAGATGTGAAGCAGAGAGATATCTTTGTATATTGCCATCAATGCCAAAGGAGAAGATTGTTGGCATATGTGCAGAGTTGGATGATCTGATGATATTATATGTTGTGGTTGATGTCAATATGCTGAAGTATGAACCAGTATATTGAAGAAAGCAATCTGGCAAGAGAACCGGTATGATGGTATGAAGTAAACCGGTATGATGAAGTGAACCGGTATGATGATGTGAACCGGTATGTTGGTATGTGAACTAGAATATGCAAAGTATGTATCAGGGTTTTATTTGATATAAATACCGGTTGGTAGTCTCGGCTTCAAGGTTTCCGGTTGATGCATTTCAAGTCTATGTGATTCAACTGATGACATTCTATGATGAGTTAGCATTAAAATGAACATGAGATCATGTTGCCACATTAGTATTGTGCGTGTGAAGAATCTCCTTGAGGATCTTGCATGAAGAAGATTGATTCTATCTACCTCGGGAATATGCAAAATCTTAGTAGACGGAGGAGAGTGCGTGATGGGTTATCAGCTTCCAAAAGTGATGAAGAACAAACTATGGAGAATGTCTTGAGATATGTTCAAGATTGTTTTATCCTATGTAATGTGATTGAATGGTCAAGATTGGACCGACTGTATTGTTAACCTAGATGCTTAGGGTTTTAAGTTTTGGCTACTGACCTAATTGTTTTCTATAAGGTCGATGATGATTTGCATTGTGAAGTTGTTGGCAAATGTTATGTGTGTATCCAAGTGAAGAGATACTTGATTCTTGCCAGACTAATGCAGTGAGTAGAGATCTGCAGAGTGTGACTACAGATGTAAAGGAACTAAAGTGGATCTACCTTGGCATTAAGTGTTGTTATCAGATTAGTGTATTACCTATTGACTTCTAACCATTTTAGTAGTTGGAAAATCCCTTTATCCGATAGCTTTAATAGGCTTTTTGTAAATCCTTTAATAGGGTGGCTCAAAATCACCGAGTTCTTCAAATCATCTTGTGAGGTAACCTTTAATAGGTTTCTAACCTTTAACTGAGTATTTAGCCATCCCTTAACCGGGTGATCCCTAGTAGGATTGGTTCCTAGCAGAACCTATAGTAAAGTCTTTAACCAGACTAGGCTCCTAATAGAGAAGAATTCAGAAGAGTTCAAGAACAACTTGTGGGTATTCATCCCCATCGTGGTTTTTCCCAATTGGGTTTCCACTTGAAAAATCAATGTGTCATGTGTGATGCTTTTTCATGTGACACTTTAGTGTTTTCTGTCAAGTGGCAATGCATGCTGATCCAATGGTCATTATATTTATGATGTATTACTTGTTTAAACACATGGGTGAAGTGGAAATGAGATAGTAGGTTTTGTGAAGATCTAAATGTTACTAGTTTATGCCTTTCATAGTCTCACCATGTTTTACTGGTAGTGCCCTGATTTAGATGGGTGATGTTGTTTACCAGTTAGTGCAATCTTTGTAGTTTAAGTTGTTAGAGAAAGTTTTTGCCTATACCGATTCACCCCCCCTCTCAGTATCTATTGAGCATTTATTATTCATCATTATTCATCAACCGGCACTGGCAATAGACTTCTACATACACCGACAGATACTTCACTGGCAATGACAATAATGCATACGACACTCAAGCCGACATGGAATAAAACTTGTTTATTGTTTTATATTATAATTATCTTTTGTAAAAGTCAACATGGCATATTGTAAAAGACTCATATATATGTGTGAGATCTTATAGGTCATTTTGATGAATAAAGAAAGCAAATAAAAGATAGATAAGAAGATATGTTATATATGAGATTTTTGTATAAGGTGATATAGTTGATAGTGAAGGTTTTGGTAATAGACTGAGCTTAAAATGGTATTGAACCTGGCATAGTTGATACTGATGTGAAGTAGTACATTGTATTGGATTTTGATAATCCATTTGTAAGTCAGTGAGACTTCTATTTTGTAATTGAGTAGTGAGCTCTAGGCTGCTAGCCTTCCTGCATGTGCAGGCCCCTCATTGTAAGTAATATTTATTCAATAGCCAGTGAGTGAATATTGTGGGTCACAAATCCCATCGAGGTTTTCCCACACTGGGTTTCCTAGTTAAATATCTTGTGTAATGGTGTGTTCTCTATGCTGTCTCTGTTATTCTTATTTACTGCATTAATTCTTATTTACCAGTACACTGTTTTGGGATACAAAGTTCTAAATAAGTTCAAATATTTTGGTAACCGGTTAGACACTGATTCACCCCCCCTCTTAGTGTCTTTGGGACTTTCATTGATTCTAACAATTGGTATCAGAGCCTGATCCTCTATTTTCAAAAGCCTAACAGCTTGAGGAAGATTCTGACACCAGTACAGATGGAGAACTTAAGAAAACAATTGGAAGGAGCTCTTGTAGCTTATGATGCAGAGAAATTGAAGAATATCGAAGGACTGCACAGGAATTCATTAAAGGACTTCAGGAGAACCTTGCTATAGCACAAAATAAAAGAAAAGAACTTCATGAGAAGATGCATAAAGGTGACAAGGAAAAAGAAACTCTTAATGAACTTGCAAACAAGTTGAGATAGGAAAAAAATAATATGAAGAATCAAATGCAAGATATGACTATGAGGTTATGTAAAGACATTGAAGACAGGAAAAAGAATGAAGACTTGACTAGAAGACTCAATGATGCTGGAAATGAAAATCTAAGACTTAGTCATGAAAATGATATGTTAAAAACAAATCTGATTCACATGCAACATGATAAAACTGAGGTTATGAGACAAAAGGGAATTATGGAAAATGAGTTGGCTACTGCAAATCAACACAAAGAGAAATTCAAGAAAAGTTCAGAGGAGCTTGATGACATGCTGAAAAGTCAGAAACCTAATGGAGATACTAATGGACTTGGATTTGAAGTTGGAGAAAGTTCCAGTACTGCAAACAATCTAGATCAAAACAAACTAGTAAGACAACCTAATGCTTATAAGTTTAATGGAAAATGTTTCAATTTCAAGAAATATGGTCATAGAGAAAATCAGTGTAGATTTAGAAACAATCAAAATATTAATGCACCCACCGATCAATGTTCCAAATGCAACAAAGTTGGTCATAATTCATAAAACTGTAGAATGAATGTAAAATGCTATATTTGTGGAAGATATGGACACCTATCTAATCAATGAAGAATAATGTGACTTGTTATTCTTGTAACAAAATTAGACATATTGCTAAATTTTGTAGAAGAATGACTTCACCGACAAACAATAAAGGATCCAGTTTGAAAGGCAAAGAAAAGGTAGATCAGGTAAAGAAAGAATTTTCAAAACAATGGATTAGGAAGAGAGATCAGAATGTTGATGAAACTATCTCTATACCGGTAGAACAAATTAATCCTTCACCGACATGAGATTCTTCATCCAATTGAGAAGTAACCCTTTGGGGGTATTGCAGTAAGTTGAATATCATGCAGATTACCCTCGATTGATGGTGAGAAGATAGATTTCTTCCTTACCGGTAGATGTGTTAAGTTTTCACTTAACTAGCGAGCATTTAATGTGGTTGGTGAGAGAAATGTCATTATAAATCAGCTAATTTCCCTCATTTTTGATTCACCGAGCATTCAAATTAGAAGAGAGTGCGAAAACGAGCGAAGGCATTCAAGGCGAAGGTGCAGAGTGATTTCTTCAGGCATTCAAAATATTTTCAGGTAGCTAAAGGTATTTCTCAATGGCTTCTTCTTCTACTCTCGAGTTTATTCAGAACCCTACTATTGTGGAAAATGTGAAACACCCTAGGCCCATATTTAAGATAATTCTTGAAGTAGTTAACCAAGATGACACTATAGGGGCATTTTCAAAAATTCCTAAAGGTGTAGCTTTTGTAGAAGACCCTAGGATTTATGTACATTGCAATATAGAAGAACTGGGTTCTGAGGAATTGATGAAAATGTTTACTAAAGTGATTTATGATGAAAATGGTGCTGTCAAACCTAAATACAAGATTATAGAAACTCTAGGTTTTGTGGAGATATTGAACATTCCCCAATTTTCAAAGGAAGTAGTAAGAATTATTTTGAGTAGAGCACATGGAGAATTCTTATGGTTGGATTTTGTCTACAAAATAACTCAGCAAGCAATTAGGGCAGTAACTGGTTTACCCTCAACCAATAATAGACCTGATAAAACAAAGAAGATTCCCAACAACAAAGTGATGACCCTAATAGGAGAAACATCTAAGAATAGATCACTAAGAGTGAATGATATCAAAGACATCAATGCAAGATTTGTAAGTATGGTGTTAGGATACAAGACTACACATGCAAACAGGCTGAATTCAGTTTCTAGTCTTTGTATATTAATAGTGCTTATGAGATGGTTAACAACAATGCAATGATAGATTTGTGTGAATGGCTGAAAGATGAAATCATTGACAATTTTAAAAAGATTAAAGGAGATAAGAAAGGGACATTCCACTTTGGAAATCTTTTGGTATGTTTAATGCTACATTTCACTAAGGAAATCCCCAGTACAGGACCTAAAGACTTTGGATATGATATACCGGTAGGAAAACAATTACAAGAAGCTTTTACCAGCATGAGAATTGCAAAGGACAACAACATAATTGAATACTTCAAAACCTTCCAAGCTAAAATGAAAAATAGAGAAGGCTACCATAGAGTGTAGTGGACAAATATAACAAAGAAATCTGTTTTGTTATCAAGAAAGATGAGACATGGATGGAAGCTATACTCCCTATGAATATATGGGTGACTAAAATGGGATATGAGGTAGATCTTAACATTCTTGAGACATATGCTAAATATTTACTAGATGCACCGAGAGAACCATTAGAACAAGTTTTTGGTAGTGCTGAGACTATTGAAAGTGATGTTAAAACATTGAAGCAAAGGAAGAAAAAAGAAAAATTTATTAGAGATGCTTCTAAGAAAGTGAAGGAAATCAAGGAAAATGTAATGAACATCAGTGGAATATTAGCTAGTGAACTTGAAGGACTACAACCAGAGGCACACATTTCACCTATTGGCACATCTTTTGGAACTAACAGTGACAAGGCAACAAAGTTTAAAAGAGTTGAAAGGAGGAAGAGAAAACCTTCACCAGTGCCCTCTCCTTAACCTAAGAGAACAAGGACTTTGAGGAAGAAACAAAATGTAGTAAGGGGACCACCAAAGAAACTGACACCAAAGAAGAAACAATAACTTGTTACCCCTTCTTTGAATGACTTATTGAATGAGATAATTGATGATAGAAATTTGGCCTATGTACACCAATTGTATAACACATTTAATGATTCTGATAGGGAAAGAATTGAGAAAAATATACTTTTACTTCTGGACATATATAAAAAGGTTTTAATTGAAGTTGTGGATGACATACCCAATAATTTGTATAGGAGATTAGAAGCAAAAAGGATTGCAGTGATGGAATTAGATAAGAAACTAAAAGTTGAAAAACTTCTAGCAGTACATCTTGTAAATTCAAAAGAGGAAATTGATGAATTAATTTCTGAGGCTAATCGATCTATTTTTGCCAGTGGACACCAACAAGTAAGTTTAATGGTAGGAAGTGTAAAAGAGATTGCAGATGAAATTGCTAATAACTAGGATATATTTTTTGTGGAGAAGGAGAAACAAGAGGAAATGAACTGACCAAAGAAGACATTTAAAGTATATTAGAAGGATAAGGACAAGGGAAAAGGTAAAATTGATCGTATTCCAAACATCAAGATCACTAACAATTTACCACCACCTTTGGATACTGCACCAGTACATACAGATGATCCACCAGTTATTAACTCTGAAGGTATTACACATAATGACACAAATCTTGAATTTGAGATACTCTTCACCATGAATGTGGATACTCAAGAAGTGAATACTATTGTAGATAAGGACAATGCAGAGGTTAAGGAAGACAATGTTGATAGTGGGAACATGGTTGAGAAACCGATAGAGACTGTTGAGGTTGATATCCCAACCCAAACAGAGCAACCATTAGAAATAGAGAAACCTACTGAAGGAATAGATGCTGGCATAGGACCATTGGATACTAAGGTACTGACAGTTGAACTTACTGAGGTAGAGGTACATACTGAGGCAAAGAAACCAACAATCACTATGACATCAAAGCAGTCTGAGAAACCCTTGATAGTTGAGATGCAAACACAGACTAATCCACCTGAGGTAAAAACAAGTAAAATAGTTACAATTGATGGAAGCACAGAGGTAATTAAGGCAATTGGTCAAACATCTGACACATCAACAAGTGAATTCGGACCTACCAATTTTATAGAGGTACTTTTGGATTCAATAAAAAAGATAACGGATTGCAATGCTTTGGCCTACAAGGCAATTGATAACACTGTACCAATTCTTAAATTGATTGCATCAAAATGTAACATGTTCTGAAAAATGATGTCCAAAAACTGATGTAACTTTTTGGACTTCAATTTTTGGAACAAATTTGGCCAGAGAATAGTTGGTGTTGTCATTGATGGGAACCAACTGGAAATCATCTGGCTACCCACCAATAGTTATCGGCACCGACAATAGACTTCTACATACACCGGCATACACTTCATTGACAACGACAATAATGCATACTGACACTCAAGCTAACATGGAATAAACTTTGTTTATTGTTTTATATTATAATTATCTTTTGTAAAAGCTGACATGGTATATTGTAAAAGACTCATATATATGTATGAGATCTTATAGGTCATTTCAATGAATAAAGATAGACAAGAAGGTATGATATAGATGAGATTTTTGAATAAGGTGATATAGTTCACAGTGAAGGTTTCGGTAATAGACTGAGCTTAAATTGGTATTGAACTTGGCATAGTTGATGCTGATCTGAAGCAGTACATTGTATTGGATTTTGATAATCCATTTGTAAGTCAGTGAGACTTCTATTTTGTAATTGAGTAGTGAGCTCTAGGCTACTAGCCTTCCTGCATGTGCAGGCGCCTCATTGTAAGTAATATTTATTCATTGGCCAGTGAGTAAATATTGTGGGTTACAAATCCCACTGAGGTTTTTCACACACCAGTTTTCCTCATTAAATATCTTGTGTTATGATGTGTTCTCTATACTATCTCTATTATTCTTATTTACTGCATTAATTCTTATTTACCGGTACACTTTTTTGGGATACACAGTTATAAATAAGTTCAAATATTTTGGTAATCGGTTAGACACTGATTCACCCCCCCTCTCAATGTCTTTGTGACTATCATTGAGTCTACTAAACACTTGGTGAAAAATGTCACTGTAAAACCAAACATTTCACACACTGTAAAATTTTCAAAACTTCGATTCTAATAGGCTCACCCTAAGAATATATAGTATTTTGTGCTTCTCTCTCTCCTGCTTTGACGCCAATGGAAAAGGTACAAGTAACTGCTCAAAATTTTATGTACAAGGATATACACAATAACTTATAAAAATTTGAAGATGTCTACAAAAATGGTCCTCAATGACTGCAAGTGACCATCCCAACATTTCTTCAAGTTCTCCAAAATGTGGATGAGAGCACTAAATAGGTATACATATATTTTTTATCGTCTAAGATTTGAAGGAACACTCTTATTCAGTGCATTCAAGGCATCTCATTGATTGCTAAGTAAAGTATCCAACCGAGGAGTGATTAGGTTCCTTAGCTCTCCCACTATACCAAAAATTCTATTCTTCTCTTGATTCAGGTTCTTGATTTTATCTAGTAGAGACCTTACCTGATCTTCATAATGACTAGAAAAGATGGTGGAGGAGGCATATGACTGAGATATACTAGCTAGTTGACCTTCACACTCTTTGATCTTCTTATCAAACTCTATAGTGAACTTCGGCAATAAAAGACATGAATTGTAGATTTTTTCCCTTCTTTTAATGCCTCCTGAATGCCCTTCACACAAGTAATTAGAGTGAACCTATGACCTTCAACCATTCTCAAAACTATCCATAACCTCATTGCATTGAAATGGTTCAGTACTTTTACATTTGCACCTTTCTCAAGAGATTCAAAATGAGACTCCACTACCTTAAGCATACTTCTTAGCTTGTCGGAGGGTGAGTCAAGAGTGTCATTCTTGAAATATGATAAAATTTTCTCAAGAACACATGTAGCTAAGGATATAAGCTCTTTGTCCTCACAGTGGGACTTCAACAAGTCTTCATTGGATTTAGCTTGGGCTATGGTTGCAAACTTGAGTGCTTGCATAGGAGATAAGGAATTAATATTGACAGGCCCTTGAATGAGATCTATGTCACTTATAATTTTATTTCCCTTATTAGATTCCACAGTGTCTCTTGCCACTGAAACTTGTTCAACTTTTCCTTCATCCTTCTCCTTCTCTTCCTTCTCATCACTAACCTCCTCATCTTTCTTCTCTGAATCAATTGTCATCACCAGAGGATTTTGAGCTACTTCACCCGAGTCTACAATCTGTTGGCTATCATCAATATCATCTATAACAACATACTTAGTTGTTTGTTCATCTAGTTCTACAATTTTTGGCTCATCTCCTATGGGTGGCATCCCAAGGACTTCCAGAATAAACTTTTGAACACTTTCCTAAGATCTCTCAGGAACTACATCATACTCATAATTTTTTATTATTTCCTTCAAAATTTCTCATGTCTCTTTATGAACCTCCTCATTATTTCCAATCATTATTTTATTTACTCTAGTCTTTCTTCTAAATATTTCTTTATTTTCTTTAAGAATTCTATCCACTTTTGTCTTGACAATCATCGAACAGAGTTGCACTAGCTCATATTCCCTTATTCTTTCCTCTTCTATTCTAGCAATTTCTTTTCTCATATCAAAGATATCATACAAGATTTTAGAAACTTCAAAATAAATCTCTATAAGTGCCTTACTAAACTTATTCAAATATACAATTGTAGCCTCTTCTAATGATCTCTTCCCTTTCTCGTCCAATCTATCATAAAATTGGGAAAGCAATTTAGGATTACCTTGTTCTGTTATTGCTTCCTTCACTTTCTTGAGAGTTATGCTGGATTGTTCATCTTTCCCTCTTGGCTTCTTGCTAGGCTGATCTTCTCTAGAAGGTTGCATCTTGACAACCTTGGCAGTAGTAGCACTCTTCTTGACGTCTCTCACTGCTTCATCTAATTCAGTCTCCTCTTCTATAGTGGCTGTCACATAAACTCTTCCTGGTTTCCCTTTCTTCCTCTTCTCTACTCCACTGGATGACTTGGATTGAGGATTAGGTGGTCAAACAGGCTTTTGAGCACTAGAGGAAGGTGCTGACTTCCTTGCTTGCCTTGGCTTAAAGGAAGGAGTTTCCTACTTGGTCTTCTTTGGTTTGACCATATCTTCCTCTTTCAAGATGTTTCTCTCTTGAGCTCTATGGACCGCCTCCTTTGTAATTCCCATGTCCTTAGCTAGCTACTCCACTTCCTTCCTCACTCTTCTGTACATTCCAAGTTTGATGAAATAAGAGTGCAGGGTCAAGCTTTTATCCTTGTATGTCCCAAATATTTCTTCTATTTTGTCTACCAGTTTTCTCAAGAGGTGCTAAGAATACACATTAAGAATATCACCATTCACCTCATACCCCATGGGCATGATCCAAACTATCCTGGTTTCAACAACCTCCATTAGGAATTGATCGATGTCCACCATGAAGCATATGGAGTCTTCATATATTTTAAACAATTTCCTTAGAGATCCTTTCCCTACTCTACATCATTTCTTGGAAGGTTTTGAAGTATCCCCACAAAATATCTATTTGAGCTTGTGCATCTCCTAAACCATATAGAGTTTCCTTTATCTGCACTGCTACCAGCCTATCATAGGCCAATTGAACATTACCTACACTAGGGATCTCATTCATGAAATAAAAATATAAGAAGATAATCAGGGCACCAAACTTGAATACATTCTTTTTGTCTTGATTTATCTTCTTCAGATTGTTCAAGACTTGACCCCAGAGTACCCCACACAAATCATACAATTTGTCTTCCTTGAGAATTTGATAAGCAACATAAATGGCCATACCAAATACTGAGTTATCTCTGTTGGACTGATAAATCTTGTAGCCCATCACCATGGATGCAAATCTAACCTCATATTCAAAAATGTCACTGATTGTCTTAGATCTTCCATCATGTTTGGAACCGATTGCGTCTACCACGGTCTGGTTCTTTACATTCCTTAGTCATGAATTTCGCATGTTGCATTCAAGAATGTTATGGATTTGATTGCTTTTTTTGTGATCTTGTGTGGCCTATCAAGCCATATGAATTCACCATGAAATTTTCTCAAAATGTATCTAGCCCATTTGGGTTCATCAAAAACTAGAAAATTCATGAATTGAATGAAACCCTTGTCCTAGAGAGATTTGAATTCGTGTTTTAGGTTTCCCATGCCATCTATCATGTGTTCTATGTAAAGTTTCATCATTTTAGCATTCTCAAGCTCTTCAAAGTTGCAATGGATGTAAGCCCTAATATCTTCAACATGCAAAACATCATACAAAATAGATGAAAATACTCCTTTTAGATCATCTTCCATCGATTTATATTGATGTTTCTTAAACTTAGGTCTTGTCCTATCCATTATGTCAACAACCAACAGATTCGCCACACTAGATGATTCCATTGTCAAATTTCAGGTTATAAACAAACAATTTTTTTGAACTCTGAAAAATACCTTTTAGTCTCCAACTAGATGCAAGAAATCTTTGCCGAGTCTCTTCCAATCTCAGGTTTCACTGCATAGTCTTCTTCACCAAGCACTCCTACTATTTATCTTCAAACACAATGTGTGAAATGAGAGTTAAATCACCATTTTATCCACCGCATACCTAAATTTTAAGTATAATAAATGCTCAATCCTAACTCTTTCAAATGCTTTGTATCTCATGAATATTATTCTAGAGTCTCAAATTGGCATGAAGTATTTCAGAGATCCTGCAGGATCGAATGCATAATAATTCACAATAATCTACAACCTGGCATGACCAGTTACAGATCTCAGATAGGGGTTTTTTAAGGATTTGCATGGAAATATTCTCCCTAAGGATAAGTGTCTTAGTTACCAGACAAGGTTCCAACACCAGAATCAAGTGCAGACTCATTCACTGCATCCGAATCACCTTTCTTGACCCATTTCTTCTTGTACTTCTCTCTGATCTCTTCAACCTTCACTTTTCCCTTATCATCAGATTTGTTCTTATCTACCAAAGCATTCTTATTCATATTCTTTCTACTGTAAAACTTTGTAATGTGACGGGATTTGTTGTAAGCATAGCAAACAATGTTGTTTCTTTGATTAGGGCTAAAATTACTTCGATTTCTCCTTGACTTTCTTTGATTAGTAATATGTCCAAATATTCCACAAGAATAACATCTCATATTTCTCCTATTTACCATACTTCTACATTCATTTGACTTATGACCATATTTATTGCAATTAAAACATTATCCAGAGAATAATGAAGTATTATTATTTTCCCTAATTGACTTGTCATATGACCAAATTTATTGCAAACAAAGAATTTACCATTGAATTTATAAGCATTGGGTTGCCTTAATAGAGATCTCTTTTTCTTTTGATGATGAGGTTTAACATTGCTTTGACTAGATCCAGAGCTTTCTCGTTTCTCAAATCCAAGTCCTCCCATATAACTTTTATTCTTCTAACTTTGTAACATCTCATCTAGCTTAGTTGAGCTAGCATTGAATTTTTCTTTGTAATAATTAGAAGTGGTAAGTTCATCTCTCAAAATTATGATCTTCCTTTCAATCTCTTGCTCATTATTCTTGGAGTCTATCAATTCAAGCTTTAGCTGGGCACTTTCATAATTTAGTCTACAACATTCATCAGATCTATCCTTTAATGACTGAATCAAATTTTTCTCAATCTTCTTGATGTCTTCAATTTAATTTATCAACTTCATCACAATGGATTGCATCTCATTCTTCAAGATTGCATTATCTCTAGCAAATCTTTCACATTCATCTATCTTGTCTCTTAAGGCTTGGTTATCAATGCTTTGGTCTTCTTTCTCCTTGAGTTTTTCCATAAGATCCTTTCTTTTTTCTCTGGATGTGTTCACTTTCTCCTTCAAAGACTCAATGAAGTCTCCAAGATCACTCAAATTTCTTCTCAGGCTATTTACTTCTTTTCTTGTTGTATCTAGATCTTCAAGCACCACATTGAGTTATTTCTGTAAACCAGAGTCCATTGATTCACTATCCTGGATATTTCTCAAGCTGTTAGGCTTCCTCAGAGGAACTAGGCTCTGATACCAATTGTTGGAATCAATGGACACTAAGGGAGGAGGGGGGTGGGGGGTCAGGGAGGTGAATTGGTGTTCTGCAATTTATAACTTTGTTGAACTGATTCTTAAACCACTAGATGCAAATGAGTACATGCAAAGTGGAAAAACTCAATACAAACAAGAACACAACCATAAAACCAAAATTTTCACATGGAAAGATGGAAAGGGAAAAACAACGGTGGGATTGAGACCCATAATATTAAAATATTGTGATCATGAGTATAATAATACTACAAGGGGAATGAACATGCATTCAGGTACATTGCCTAGAGCTCACTGCTCAAATAAAAAAGAGAGGTCTACAACCCCTAGAGGACTCACTATCCTACAAATGTTTACAAATGATAACTTGAATGTCTCAATTATTCAATAACATGTACAAATGCCAAAATACATTTTCGGTTAAGCACAAAGTATCTATCTTCCACTGTTCTAGTACACTGCTCTGTTTTGTTGTTTTTTCATACACTAGAGCATAAATCCAAAGGTAGTGCACATCAAAATATACATAGAAACTCATACAATATTCACACATCAATATTGAACACCAAATTCTCATATAGATCGGTCTTATATATCTGCATCACTTGATTTAGGTCACCAACATGTCGACTCAAATAACATAAAATGTGTAACAAGAAGTCAGCTCAATCCAATTACAAATGCTCATGCGAACCAAAACAAATTGATTATAATCTTCACATATGTCGGCTCGACAACTTTGGACTCAAAACCAATCAACAAAATATCCCAAAGATTCCACATAACATGCTACACCATTATTCACCCAAATAACTTTGTTCTTCTTGAAATGGCAGATATTGGATCACCAATCTTGACATAGAATCAATATTGAAGTCTAGGATTGCAGACTAAGAAATTCCAACTAACAAATTGACTACCTTTTCCACCACAAACAAAATTGTGCACCCAAAATTGAGTTCTACTCAATGTACTTGGACACTGTGTTCTACCTTCCAAACTTAAGCAAAGTAGACTTTGAACTTTCGCTAGAATTATTTTACATATACTGGATGAAGCTTATGATCCGAGTTTCCATAAATGACAACCCCTAAACAATCATCAAGCACTCATCTCTTATGGTATAGTGTCTCTTGCCAAATTTAATATTGCTAATTTTTTTTTGAATAAATTAGCATCTTTCAAAGTAAAATATTAGTAAAATTACTAGATAGTTGTTGGGGGTTCTTTAAGATCTTCTAGTTCAAAGTAGTAGAGAAAAATAATCCCACAAAAATCCTCCAAACAATATACCAACTCAATCACACTTATGGTGGATAAAGAGTACACATACATAGAGGTAGTAGAGCCACAAATAGTGCTGATACAATGGCTACTAAATGAGCTCATCAAATATGAAGTAGATGCATATACTACCACAATTTTGAGAAAACCTAAGGATTGAAATGTGGAGGGATTTAAAACTTACAAAGAAGTTATGTACAAAATAATGAAAAAGGAATATCATGAGAAGTTGGAGAAAAATAGAGAAAAACTCCACAAGCATTGGCATATACTAGAAGGATTTTTTTCTCAATTTATTTCCACTGTAATATAATCAGAGTCAATTTCTACAAGGATATTAGGGAGACTCCAGAAAATTCCACTGAGTCACTCCGATAGAAAAACTTTCTCGAGACAAATAATATCCACCTCAAAGAAAGGGAGAACAATACAAACAACATCTGTAAAAAAGTAGAGAAGATTGACCTAAATAGATGGTGAAGAGAAGTGTAGCTATACTAGAATAAGGTAACAAAGAAGAGGTTGAAGAGGTGAATGAACCCTTGAAAATGAGAGGAAAGTGAAACCAAGGATAGAGGGAGCACAATCAAAAGTCCCAAAGCCTCCACAAAAACTAATCAATATTTTGAAAAAAAAATACCATCATACACCATGGGATTCTACCATAGATATTGAATATGTATAGAGAAATGTAAATGGTGAATAAATACCAAATAATCAAGTTCCTAATGAAGTATGTAAAGTAATCTGACAAACAATTGGATGAGGCAATGAAAAATTTCTCACAAGAATAGTTTCTGCAATATGGGAGAACAAGTAAAAAGAATTAGACAAAGAGGAAGGGATTAGGGAGAAATAAATCTTCATAGAAATGTAAATGGTGAATAAATACCAAATAATCAACTTCCTAATGAAGTATATAAAGTAATCTGACAAACAATTGGATGAGGCGATGAAAAATTTCTCACAAGAATAGTTTCTGCAATATGGGAGAACAAGTAAAAAGAATTAGACAAAGAGGAAGGGATTAGGGAGAAATAAATCTTCATGGTGTGCCCCAACATAACCAAAAAACAAAAGAAGGCACTACTCTAGGAACAATCTATAGAGCTCCACACAAAACAAAGTCAATAGACACATGAAAGAAGATTTAGAGGATATGGAAAACATCTAGAAGATAAAAGAGGTTCTTAAAAGGTTTTATGAAGAGATAGTTAAGAATACTAAAGAAGAAGTAGAGGGACCACCTTTGCTAGAGAATAATCCTACAAGAGAAGAAAAGGACATGGATAACGATACCACCAGTAGGGTGACCTTTACTCCCACCTCCAAAGTAAAAAAAATCAAGAATTTCCGATAGCACAACAAAAATAAATATAATCAGTGTTATCCCCAGACCTACTACACTTAACAATGGTAGGATCCTAGGTGGATTTGTCTAGCATTACACAACTACAAAAGATATAATTAGGAGATATAATCCATGCTACTACCAAAGAGGAAATACAAAGTGAACATGTGTAGAATGTAGAGAAACTATACGAGGATATAGATATATTGTAGATTGCCATCCTACATTTGACTTAGGCC